>NW_022589734.1:20405226-20672563 GCF_004348235.1 Phoca vitulina
AGGAAGAAGTTGCTGCGGCTGAGGTCGAAGAGGTTGCTGCCTGTGTTCTCCTTTAGGATTTTGATGGACTCCTGTCTCACATTGAGGTCTTTCAACCATTTGGAGTCTATTTTTGTGTGTGGTGTAAGGAAATGGTCCAGTTTCATTCTTCTGCATGTGGCTGTCCAATTTTCCCAACACCATTTGTTGAAGAGACTGTCTTTTTTCCATTGGACATTCTTTCCTGCTTTGTCAAAGATGAGTTGACCATAGAGTTGAGGGTCCATTTCTGGGCTCTCTATTCTGTTCCATTGATCTATGTGTCTGTTTTTGTGCCAGTACCATACTGTCTTGATGATGACAGCTTTGTAGTAGAGCTGGAAGTCCGGAATTGTGATGCCGCCAGCTTTGCTTTTCTTTTTCAACATTCCTCTGGCTATGCGGGGTCTTTTCTGGTTCCATACAAATTTTAGGATTATTTGTTCCATTTCTTTGAAGAAAGTGGATGGTATTTTGATGGGGATTGCATTGAATGTGTAGATTGCTCTGGATAGGATTGACATCTTCACAATATTTGTTCTTCCAATCCATGAGCATGGAACGTTTTTCCATTTCTTTGTGTCTTCCTCAATTTCTTTCATGAGTGTTTTATAGTTTTCTGAGTACAGATCCTTTGCCTCTTTGGTTAGATTTATTCCTAGGGTATTTAATGGTTTTGGGTGCAATTGTAAATGGGATCGACTCCTTAATTTCTCTTTCTTCTGACTTGTTGTTGGTGTATAGGAATGCCACTGACTCCTGTGCATTGATTTTATATCCTGCCACTTGACTGAATTCCTGTATGAGTTCTAGCAGTTTTGGGGTGGAATCTTTTGGGTTTTCCACATAAAGTATCATATCATCTGCAAACAGTGAGAGTTTGACTTCTTCTTTGCCGATTTGCATGCCTTTGATTTCTTTTTGTTGTCTGATTGCTGTGGCTAGGACTTCTAATACAATGTTGAATAGCAGTGGTGATAGTGGACATCCCTGCCGTGTTCCTGACCTTAGGGGAAAGCTCTCAGTTTTTCCCCATTGAGAATGATATTCGCTGTAGGTTTTTCATAGATGGCTTTTATGATATTGAGGTATGTCCCCTCTATGCCTATACTCTGAAGAGTTTTGATCAAGAAAGGATGCTGTACTTTGTCAGATGCTTTTTCTGCATCTCTTGAGAGGATCATATGGTTCTTGTTCTTTCTTTTGTTAATGTATTGTATCATGTTGATTGATTTACGGATGTTGAACCAACCTTGCAGCCCAGGGATAAATCCGACTTGGTCGTGGTGAATAATCCTTTTAATGTACTGTTGGATCCTATTGGCTAGTATTTTGGTGAGAATTTTTGCATCCATGTTCATCAGGGATATTGGTCTGTAATTCTCCTTTTTGATGGGGTCTTTGTCTGGTTTTGGGATCAAGGTAATGCTGGCCTCATAAAAGGAGTTTGGAAGTTTTCCTTCCATTTCTATTTTTTGGAACAGTTTCAGAAGGCTAGGTATTAATTCTTCTTGAAATGTTTGGTAGAATTCCCCTGGGAAGCCATCTGGCCCTGGGCTTTTGTGTTTTGGGAGATTTTTGATGACTGCTTCTATTTCCTTAGTGGTTATAGGTCTGTTCAGGTTTTCTATTTCTTCCTGGTTCAGTTTTGGTAGTTGATACATCTCTAGGAATGCATCCATTTCTTCCAGGTTATCTAATTTGCTGGCATAGAGTTGCTCATAATATGTTCTTATAATTGTTTGTATTTCTTTGGTGTTGGTTGTGATCTCTCCTCTTTCATTCATGATTTTGTTGATTTGGGTCATTTCTCTTTTCTCTTTGATAAGTCTGGCCAGGGGCTTATCAATCTTGTTAATTCTTTCAAAGAACCAGCTCCTAGTTTTGTTGATCTGTTCTACTGTTCTTTTGGTTTCTATTTCATTGATCTGATCTTTATTATTTGTCTTCTTCTGCTGGGTTTAGGCTTTATTTGCTGTTCTTTCTCCAGCTCCTTTAGGTGTAGGGTTAGGTTGTGTACTTGAGACCTTTCTTGTTTCTTGAGAAAGGCTTGTATTGCTATATACTTTCCTCTTAGGACTGCCTTTGCTGCATTCCAAAGATTTTGAATAGTTCTGTTTTCATTTTCATTGGTTTCCATGAATTTTTTTAATTCTTCTTTAATTTTCTGGTTGACCCATTCATTCTTCAGTAGGATGCTCTTTAGCCTCCATGTATTTGAGTTCTTGCCGACTTTCCTCTTGTGATTGAGTTCTAGTTTCAAAGCATTGTGGTCTGAAAATAGGCAGGGGATGATCCCAATCTTTTGGTACTGGTTGAGACCTGATTTATGACCTAGGATGTGATCTATTCTGGAGAATGTTCCATGGGCACTAGAGAAGAATGTGTATTCCATTGCTTTGGGATGGAATGTTCTGAATATGTCTGTGAAGTCCATTTGGTCCAGTGTGTCATTTAAAGTCTTTATTTCCTTGTTGATCTTTTGCTTAGACGATCTGTCCATTTCAGTGAGGGGGGTGTTAAAGTCCCCCACTATTATTGTATTGTCGATGTGTTTCTTTGCTTTTGTTATTAATTGCCTTGTATAATTGGCTGCTCCCATGTTAGAGGCATATATATTTACAATTGTTAGATCTTATTGTTGGATAGACCCTTTAAGTACGATATAGTGTCCTTCCTCATCTCTTATTATAGTCTTTGGTTTAAAATCTAATTTGTCTGATATAAGGATTGCCACCCCGGCTTTCTTTTGGTGTCCATTAGCATGGTAAATGGTTTTCCACCCCCTCACTTTCAATCTGGGGGTGTCTTTGGTTCTAAAATGAGTCTCTTGCAGACAGCATATAGATGGGTCTTGTTTTTTAATCCAATCTGATAGCCTGTGTCTTTTGATTGGGGCATTTAGCCCATTTACATTCAGGGTAACTATTGAAAGATAGGAATTCAGTGCCATTGTATTGCCTGTAAAGTGACTGTTACTGTATATTGTTTGTGTTCCTTTCTGGTCTATGTTGCTTTTAGGCTCTCTCTTTGCTTAGAGGACCCCTTTCAAGATTTCTTGTAGGGCTGGTTTCATGTTTGCAAATTCCTTTAGTTTTTGTTTGTCCTGGAAGCTTTTTATCTCTTCTTCAATTTTCAATGACAGCCTAGCTGGATATAGTATTCTTGGCTGCATACTTTTCTCATTTAGTGCTCTGAATATGTCCTGCCAGTCCTTTCTGGCCTTCCAGGTCTCTGTGGATAGGTCTGTTGCCAATCTAATGTTTCTACCATTGTAGGTTACATATCTCTTCTCCCGAGCTGCTTTCAGGATTTTCTCTTTGTCTCTGAGACTTGTAAGTTTTACTATTAGATGTCGGGGTGTTGACCTATTTTTATTGATTTTGAAAGGGGTTCTCTGTGCCTCCTGGATTTTGATGCCTGTTTCCTTCCCCAAATTAGGGAAGTTCTCTGCTATAATTTGCTCCATTATACCTTCTGCCCCTCTCTCTCTTTCTTCTTCTTCTGGGATCCCAATTATTCTAATGTTGTTTCATCTTATGGTATCGTTTATCTCTCGAATTCTGCCCTCGTGATCCAGTAGTTGTTTAACTCTCTTTTTCTCAGCTTCTTTATTTTCCATCATTTGGTCTTCTATCTCACTGTTTCTCTCTTCTGCCTCATTTATCCTAGCAGTTAGCGCCCCCATATTTGATTGCACCTCATTAATAGCCTTTTTGATTTCTACTTGGTTAGATTTTAGTTCTTTTACTTCTCCAGAAAGGGTTTCTCTAATAACTTCCATGTTTTTTTCAAGCCCAGCTAGTATCTTTAAAGTGATGATTCTGAACTCTAGATCCGACATCGTACTAATGTCCGTATTGAGTAGGTCCCTGGCAGTCCGTACTACCTCTTGTTCTTTTTGTTGAGGTGATTTTTTCCGTCTTGTCATTTTGTGCAGTGGAGAATAGATTAATGAGAGAACAAAATGCTAGCAGGGTAACAACGTCCCCAGAAAATATACTCTAAACAAATCAGAAAAGACCTGAAGCAGTGGGAAAAGAAAGGGAAAGAGAGAAAAAAGAAAAAGAAAGAAAAAAAAAAAGGAAAAAGAAAAAGATAAAGATAAAAACAAAAACAGAACAAAACAAAACAAAAACAGAATGTGATCAAATATGATCAGGCTGGTTTATAGATCAGTACCACACACTAGATTTTGGGTGTATTTTGGTCTGTTAAAAGAAAGTGCCTCCCAAAATTTTAAAGAAAGAAAAACTTTTATATGTACAAAAATAAGGGTTGATATGATGAAGGGATGGAATATGACTGTAAAGATGGAAATTATAAAAAATTTTATAAAAGGAATTGATAAGTTGTTTGAAAAAAGAAAGAAGAGGATTTAAAAAAAAAGGGAGAGAATGTGATCAGGCAGGGGATTAGAAAAAAACCATACACTAGAGATTTAGAGTATATTTTGATCTGTTAGAAGAAACTATCTCAAAATTTTAAAGAGAGAACAACTTATATATATATGCCAAAAATACGGGTAACTACTATGAAGGGATAGAATATAACTCTAAAAATGAAAAATAAAAATGTTTTTTAAAAAAGGGATTGATATGATGTTGGTTGAAAAAGGGAAAATGAAAAATTCAAAAAAAAAAAAGACAGTTAAAAAAAATAATTTACTTTGAAAGACTAAAGAATCATGGTAAAAAAAGCCATGAATTCTATGTGCAGTATTCCCCTAGCGCTGGAGTTCTGCCGTTCTCATTGATCGGTAAACTTGGTCTTGGCTGGCTGTTCTTGCTGATCTTCTGGGGGAGGGGCCTGTTGCCGTGGTTACCAAATGTCTTTTCCGGAGGCGGAATTGCCCCGCCCTTGCCAGTCGGGGCTAAGTAATCTGCTCAGGTTTGCTCTCCGGAGCTTTTGTTCCCTGCAAGCTTTCCGTACAGCTTTGGAGGCGGAGAGTGAAAATGGCGGCCTCCCAGTCTCCGCCCCGGCGGAGCCAAGAACTCGGGGTCCCGCTCCTCAGCGAGCCCCCAGAGAAAAGCAGTCAGTCACTCCCGTCTCCCCGGTCTCCGGCCACACTCCGCGCTCACCCTGCCTGTGACCGCGCCTTTCTATCTGGCACCCGACCCTGGGTGGAGTCTCCAAACCCAGCAGATCCCCGCGGTGCGCTCCCGCACCTCTCCTCCCAGGGGAGGAAGGGGAGTCTCCCCAGATCTGCCGCTTGTTGGGTCCCCGCTGGAGGAGCAGTGGCCCGACTGTGCTGCGGATCACGGTCTATGACAACCCCGAGCTGAGAGCCCGCGCCTGGGCTCCGTCTCTGCAGCCGGCTTCCCTGCTCCGATACCTGGGAGCTCTGCCGCACTCAGGCACCCCCGGTCTTCCTGTGACCCCGAGGGTCCTGAGACCACACTGTCCCACGAGGGTTCCACCCCCCACTTCGCCACCAGAGTGACGTCCCTCAGCGGAGCAGACTTCTAAAAGTTCCGATTTTGTGCTCCGTGGCTCTATCACTTGCCAGAAGCGGCCGTCGGAGGCCCCTCCCCCACCGTCTATCCTCCCGAATATCGCCTCGGATTCACTTCTCCGCACGTCCTACCTTCCAGAAAGTGGTCGCTTTTCTGTTCAGAGAGTTGTTGCTATTCTTTTCTTCGATCTCCTGTTGAGTTTGTAGGTGTTCAGAATGGTTTGATCCCTATCCAGCTGAATTCCTGAGAGGAGACGAAATCCAGGTCTCCTGCTCCTCCGCCATCTTGCTCCGCCCCCCTGCTTGATGTTTCTTATTGCTTGATTATCAGTTTGTAGACTCTAAGCGAGATGTGCAAATGGTGTTTAAGGAAGCTTTCCTTTCTCCAGAATGTCCTCTCTGATGACAAAAGATGCCCAGATTTGAACATTGTAAGTGTTTGTTAAAAAAAAAAAAAAAAAAAAGGGCTCAGCAAGATAAATGGAAGAAATAGTGTGCAATAGATAATCTGATATGTTTTTCATGAATGAAAGAGTATGCATAAAGTCACATTTTTCTCTTGATGTCCGTTGTAACTTCAAACAATCTTGTTGGAAAATGCAGTTGTATTCAGAACCTTCTGGTGACGTCCAAATTTTTCTCTCCTGAGTGCTCCAGTGTTTCTTTTATATTGCTTCAAATAAGGATCACCTGCAGTGTTGGTTCAAAATACGTATTTCCTACACTCTTCTCCCGAAGAGTCCGCCTCAGTGGGGGAGTGATGGGGGTTATGAAATTTGTCCTTTCAACAAGTACATCAAGTAAATTGTATCAAATTGTTTGGGAAATGTTGCTTTCAGATTGTCGGTAAAGGCACTGGACGGAAAATACTCTTGTAATCCTTAGTGGTGAAAAACAGTGTAAGGTATTACTGAATATTTACCAGTTACTGTCTTCCAGTCACTCTTCTAACGTGCTTTGGTTGTGTTACTTGTCTGAGCCTCACCAAAGCTGGGGGTGCTGTTACTGTCTCATAGACGGATAAGGAAACCCTTTCGGAGAGGACAGATAATTCGCCCTCGGTCACAAAGATGGGCAGTGACAGGGTCAGGCTTCAAACCCGGAGATTCCGGCTACAGAGCCCATGCCTTGGCTGGGAACGTGCTTGGCTGCAGTCTGGGTTCTCAGAAGAGTGGCTTTTCCTGAAGCGCTGGCAGCGTCCCCCACAGTAAGGAGGTGTGGCGGTAGCCCCGAGCCTCCGCCCGTCCTCCAGTTCCCTGCTCACCAGCCGTGCAGCACTAGCGATCTTGAACGGCGCACGGGTTGGGCGGCTCTGGCGTGGTGGCTCGCTCGCGGCAGGCCCGTGGGGCTGCAGCCCGTCCTCACCACGGGGCAGTAAGTCCGCCCTGCGGAAGGTGAGGCCAGCTGGGGTGTCGGGCATCCTCCGCTCCTTCCCACTTCGCCCTGTGCCGCCCGTCCTGCTGACTTCCAGGGTGCTTATGGGGCTCGTCCCCTTTTTGACGATTGTCTTTTCCTTGTTAAACTTGATCCTCAACCTCCAGAGAGTTTTCTTCCCTCAGTTCTGCTTTCACTGACCGTATCCTTCGAGTTTCTGTTGTTTTGTGTCTTTCTTCTTTTTTAGCACTTTTGTGACTTGTTTCTTGTGTATCTTTGTTAGAAAGAGTTGTTTCCAGGGGCGCCTGGGCGGCTCAATCAGTTAAGCAACTGCCGTGGGCTCAGGTCATGATCCCCAGGGTCCTGGGATGGAGGCCCGCGTCGGGCTCCCTGCTCCGCGGAGAGTCTGCTTCTCCCTCTCTCTCTGCCTGCCGTCCCCACTGCTTGTGCTCTCTCTCTCTCTCAAATAAATAAAATCTTAAAAAAAAAAAAGTTGTTTCCACATCATCACCCATGAGGAAACCTTACCAAAAAGTTGAACTCAAATTTGATTAAGGTAATGCAGAAGACATGGGGCCATGCTAAACTACACTTGAGGGATGCTCTTAGTAAAGTCCAGACGTGAGAAGCTTGACAGGAGCAAAGATACAGTTTCTTCATAAAGAAGAGGTGGGTGAATCGGGGGAGGGAGATGGTAGGGAGAGGGAGAGATGGAAGGACAACCTCAGAGATGACACGATTTCAGAGAAAATTGCCCTGTGTGTAGATCATATATGGATCCTTAGTCAAACAGACTGTGTAAAAAATGGACAGTTAAAAAACTGAATGCTGATGAGGTGTGGTAATAATGAAATATTTACAGATGAAACGACATAATCTGTGACTTGCCTCAAAAATCCATGGCGAGGGGATGGGGTGTGCGGGAGGACCTGTGGATGGGTGGCCCTGGGTTTTAGTTGTTGAACTGGTTCCTGAGTACATAAGGACTCATTACCCTATACTGTCTACTTGGGTATATATTTGAAGTTTCCTTCTCTAATAAAAAGTTACAGTATATGCTCATAACCCTTCTTCAACTGCACAAACCTCCAGAATTAGTAAAGCAGTTCTTACCTTAAAATTGATGTAAGGAGTTTTCATTTCCCTCATCCTAACTCTCCATGTCTCCCTTGGCCTGGTAAGATTTTGTGCCCATATTTTCTGACAGGGTCTTTCTAGGCGAACCAAACTTTCAGGAAGCAGTTGCCTTAAGCATCTGCATTAATAGATTGTGATCAAATTGGGTAATTTGAGTGAAGTGTAACCGAGGCAAAGTCAAGTGGAGGAGAACCTCCAGGTCTTCCACGAAACATCTGCTCTTGGTGACGGGCTCACAAAGGTCGGTTTTACTGATTTACCGGAGTTGAATTTGAGGGAGCAGGTGCAGAGTCGCTCGCTGCCGTTGTCCTGCACCTGCCTCACCTCAGGTGAGGAGAAGCAGCTGTTGAGTGCAGAATAGCATTACCCTGTAGGTGGGTCTGGAATGATCCCAACTATGCAGCTCTTTGTGCAGCCTCATTTTTAATAGCTGATATTTTTGACTTGGCATCACAAAAGAAGAACATTAGGACATCTTAATCAGGTACTAAATTCTTTGGGATTTTGACTGGAGTCAGTAAGATAAGCACGATTCATTCAGGTTGCTGCACTGAATGCAGGTTATAGCTTCCTGCCAAGGAGGTGTTTGCTGGCCTTTTGCTGGCCTCGTAGCAAAAGAACAATAGGGTTCAGTGCACCTGCCTCCACACGGTGTATCTAACCATTAAATGGTTCTTGGCATATTCAGTTTAGATCTCATGCTTGTAGCAACTGTTTTTCAATAATCACGATAAAGAGTAAAGGATATATGGAATGTGGAGGTTGGATTATTTGAGTGGGGAGGGCCTGACCCTGGGGGAACATAATGTCAGTTTTAAAGTGTATTTGCCATATTGCATAATTTTCTGTTGTGTATATAGCTGCATTTATCTGTATTGTTTCCAGGCTTTTCTCTTTGGTCGAATGTAGAATGTGTAATGGTTCCAAGTACTTCTGCAGTTGGATGAATCACTGTTCTCCTATTTGCTGAATCTGTGTGACTTTGGATGAGTTATTTAATACCTCTCTTCTCAGTTGCCTGTCTGCAAAGTGAGGATAATGACCGAACTAACTTCATGGAGCCATAGTAGGAATCAAATGAAAAGATGTGTGGAGGGGCGCCTGGGTGGCTCAGTCAGTTGAGCGTCCGCCTTCGGCTCAGGCCATGATCCCAGGGATCAAGTCCCGTATCAGGTTCCCTGCTCGGAGCCTGCTTCTCCTTCTGCGTCCTGCTCCCCCTGCTTGTGTTCTCTCTCTCTCACTCTCTCTCAAATAAATAAAATCTTTAAAAAAAAAAAAAATGTATGGAAAGGGCTTAGCAACAGACTAAGTGCTTCCGAACTGATGATGATGATGGTGAAGAACAGGAGGAGGGGAGGGGGAGAAGGACTAGTATAGTAGTGTGTGAGCAAAAAGATTGGGTATGTAAATTTGAACGTTTCTTACTAGAACAGAAATGAACATTATTTCATGCTAACAATACAGTCCTTGTCAGAGCATTCAGGTGGTGTGATTGTAAATGAAATGTAAATACATAGAAAGGAAACGTGTTTCAAACTTTGTGTACTAAGTACATTTTAATCAAGAGGAGAATGGAATTGTTGTCAAGGACCTTGGTAGTTCGTTTGCTTATTGGCTGTGTACTAAGTATCTAAAATGGTATTTTGGAGTTAATCTGATGAGTAATTTCTAGTTCAGGGTATTATTGACCTCACCTATTTGATTCCTTAAAAAATCAGCTTAACTACTTCTTAGTTAGGTATTGTTTTCTAAATCAGTGTATATATTTAACAAAAATTCTTCTATTCCTACCATACCATTCAGATGGTCTTCTTCAATTAACAGTGATAAATTGACTAGCATTAGAAATTGGGAGAATTAATATCTGATTTTACATTTTATACTTTTTTTCTTTTTCATTTTTCCTTTTTTTTGCTGTGCTTTCAAACATACAGTACATAATTCTTTAAGTAGTAACAGGGAAAAACATTAATGCCTTAAATTTTTAAAAAGTCTTAAATTTAAGCTGTTTTGTTTTTTTTAAGAATTTTGCATGATGACCTTCTTTGTAGTAAATTGAATGTAAAGGTAAAAAAAAAAAGAAAAAAGGCTACTCTTTCAAATCAGAGATTTTCCACTTAGGAAAGTTTGAAGGTCTTTTATTTCATATTTGAGTGTTACACATGTCATAACTGACCCCACATTTATAGAGATAAACCATTGATTTATAGAAATGACCATTATTTTTATTTTTACACTAATTATGTACTTTCTAATTTTAGTTTTGACAAAAATAACATGCAAAATACATAATGTAATAGAGCAATACTGGTGAACTTTCCACGGAAAATGATTAAATGTTAGTATTGTCACATGCTCTTTAGGTTTTTTTACTTTTAAGAAATAAAATATTACTGATAAATGTGAAATTCACTGTCATCTCCTGTCAGGTTTTATTCTCCTGCTTCTCTACCAAAAGTAATTGCTGTTAAGAATTCGGTGTTTATCTTTTGTGTGTGTGTCTGTGTATCTCTTATAAGTTTCTAACATTAAAAAACGGTTTCATACTCTCAAATATTTTTCAAATTTTTTTCTTCTCACTCAAAATTTTGTATTATAGAGCTATTCATGTGGGTCCATCTCTTTTTTATGAATTTTAATAGCTCTATAGTACTCCATTAAATAAATTTACACTTCATTCATTCACATGATGGTGGACATTGGGATTATTTCCGGTCACAAACAGTGGAATTCCAACGAGTGTTGCAATCATACTTGTTTCCTTGCATAAGCATGTGGGAGTTACTTCAGGGTGTATTTTCTCTGGGTTAATGAATATGCTTATTTTCAGCTTTTCTGGATATTACTCAAATCCTCTCATACACTCCTTCCAGCAGTGTGTATCCATTTCCCCACATCCTTATTCAGCTATTCGTTTTTAGAATTTAGATTTATAAAATGTGTATCAGGAGGATGACCTTGAAGACCTTCTCTATCATTGTGTGTGAGATGATAGATACATTGATAACTAGATGGACAGACAGGTGGCGATGCATTTGTTCAAGTAAGTATTTAGCATCACTGGGTTGATCATTTCCTTTAGGCTATTTCAGAGTTTTCTAGTAACATCTAACATTGGCAATTGTGGGCGGTCTGTCAAGTCTCTTTCTCTTTAGCTTTGTTGAACTGCCACTGTTTATAATCATTCCTGGAAAGAAAGGGAATGGTTTTCCATAATAACCTACCCTAATTCAAGCACTGCAGGACCCAAATACACACTCAGATGCATGACTGCCCTATGGAAATATGCGTATTTTGATAGTCACTCCTTAAAATTGTCTTCCTCTACTTTCTTTACCCAGTGGCCCTTTGGAGGAAGCTACAAGGCTTATTTCCCTGTTTTCACTACAGCTTCTGATAGGCTGCCGCTTACAGCCTGGTCTCCAGTATCGCTGTGCTCCGTCAAAGGAGAATCAGCATTCGGGGCAGCCACTGAAAGGGAACACTGACAGATCAAAATTAAGAGACAGGGACTTGGAAGTAACCTTCTTTTCTTTTGAAATCATTTTATGAAATTTAACAATGGGTTGTGAGAGAATAGATAATGAAGTCTTGGTAAAAACAGCAAGTAAAATACTTACATTATGTCCATTTGATATAAAATGCATATTTTCACAATTGCTTAGATGAGTGTTTTCCACTGTTAAATAAAGGGTAGAGAATACCGTAAGTCCGTAACGAAAGCCATGGGTTGGGTTTTGTGGTTGAGAAATAAATGTATATAGTTGAGTTTGATTTGTGAGCTCATCAAATTAACATGGTTCTTTTTATTTTTCAGTTAACATTTCAGTGTAGTTTAGGCTTTTGTACGTCATGGTTGGCGCCTGAGACTCCTAGGTGTTACCAAGTTGGGTATGGAGTGTGGGGAGAGAAGACTCGCCAGGATGATGACTCCCTACCTTTCTCAGAATAAACCCCTCTTCTCAGAGAACTGTGGCCTTCCGTGGGAGTATCAGTTATGTTCAATTCAATCAGGTTAAAATGTTCCTGAGTTCAGAGGCTGGGTCTCAGAACTTATTTTTTGCTCAGACCTGCTACCTCTAAAGGAAAATAAATAGGACTTTATACTTGGAACTTCTATTGGTAGTAGTGAATTTTTTAAAAAAAAATTCTGTTTAAAACTGACATTTTTTTTTAAAGGTTTATTTATTTTAGAGAGAGAGTGCGTGCAAGCTGGTGGCGTGGGGTGGGCAGGGGGAAGGGGCAGAGGGAGAGAAGCAGACTCCCCTCTGTGCGTGGAGCCCATTGTGGGACTTGATCTCATGACAATGAGATCGTGACCTGAGCTGAAATCAAGAGTGGAGGCTTAACCGATTGAGCCACCCAGGCTCCCCCCGAAACTGACACTTAAAAGATGGATGAATATGATACGACCTGCTAGGCAGAGTGCTGAGAAGTATGGCTGTCTTGGCTAAATGTATCTCATAATTTGGGAACTGATTTTTAAGTTCTGCTGTTTTCAGGATTGCTACACTAATTACATTGATTTGAAATGGTCCCAGACGATTAAAGTGTTAGCCAGCCAGCTTCCACGGGAGACATGATTCTCTTTATGGAAATGATGACCTTCTTAAACCAAAACTAACTGTATCTTAATTTTGTATCTCTTTCCTACCAAATCTTCAGTTTTATAGTCAGATGATAAGTCAGATTTTACTGTAAGGGACTAACAATCTTATGCCAATTATTTAGGGAAAAATGGTGTCTCTGTGTGTATATATATAAAAAAAAAAGACTGGATTGAAATAAAATATCTAAGTGGTTATCTCTCAGTAGTGGGATTTAGTTATTTTAATTTTATATTGTACGGACTTTTTTTATAGTGAGTGTCCGTATTTTTTTTTCTTACAATTAACATGAATCAATTCCTCCTCCCTCCCTGTGATAAAATAATTTTAAAAAATACCTAGTTAAAGCACTTGGTGGTTTTAATGCTACACAGTAGGAGGATATGTTGGTAACTGTTATTTTTTCTGTGGCTTATTTATTCATTTTTCAGTTAAATGGCTTCATAACTAATACATCAATCTGTTGAAGATTGGATTATATGACTCAGTCAGGGTCTGATGAATTGATGAAATTAAGTTTCTGAATCTACAGAGAATTCCGTGAAAATGTAGCTGCTGTGTAGGGCATAGTCTTGTTAATCAACAGATTTTTCCTCATTTTCTTCCAGGTGAGAAAGAATAGCCCAGTTCCTCTTGGATATATTTTAGTTTGTGACACCTGGATTCTGCAATGGGGGACTACATGGGCTCTTTTTACTGTTTTTACTTAGTCTGGGTTTTGTTTCTTTTGCTTCTGCATATCTCTGCCTTTGTCTCTTGTTGATTTGTATATGTCTTCCTGTCCTGTTTGTCTTTCTCTGTACCTCTAGATATTGTCTTGGTCCTTCATGGTGCATGCTCTGTGCTCTTATTTCTGTCTCTGTCTCTCTCTCTCTCTTTTTTTTTTTCCTGCCTCTCCTGCTGTCCATCTCTAGTCGGGATATTCTGAATGAGATGCTTAGGCAGATTAGACAATAATGACTAGAGCAGATTGACCTAAATGCGACGCATTCTGAGAGTGGTCTCCTGCTTAGGCTTCCCTAGGTTCTTCTCAGGAGTGAACTCATCTTTATAGAAATACTGTAATTGTTCTAAAGTGGCCTACTCTTGACTAATGACTGTTTGTCTTGGCATCTGAGATCTAAGAGTTGGAAACCCAATGTCTCTTTCTAAAAGTACATTGGATTCAGTAGGATTAGGAACACTCACTGAGAGTCCTGATAAACTAAACAGTATTTAAATAATATCATGAAAATTATTGAATATTTTGTAAAATCAGGCATACCTAAATATTTTCTTATTCTCATGAACGGTAGATTCTGTATTTAGAATAATCCTGTGATGAAACTTTTTATAAAACAATTTCTTCCTAATATGTGTTTGCTCAGAGTGACTTATACTAAGATTAAATATGGCTCCCAGAACTCCCCCTATACAAACTACTAGGGCCAAGGAGTATTTTGGACATCGTCTTACTACATTCCACATTTTATTTGTATGGAAGTTGAGAGCAAGAGGGGCCCAGTGACCTGCACAGGTTCTAGAACTAGTTTTAGTGAACATGACACAAACAAGGCAGAGTCTGCTGGAATCCTTCCTCGTCCGGTTCTTTAGCTGCCGCACCACACTATCTCCCCTTATTGGGGTGTCCTTTTCAGGGCAGAGTCTATCTAGTGCCTGGTGCAGTGGATCTTGTGAACAGGATGCTGCTGCTTTTAAAAACCATTTACTGGGGATGTAGTATTTACCAGGTATTGTACCCTAAGTCTTTGACATTGCACTAATTTCAATTTTATTCTCACCGTGACTCTTTGGAGTTGTTACTAACATCAGCATTTGTGGATGGAGAAACGGAAGCAGAGGGGTTCTGGGAGACATGCCCAACGTACCATGTTTGCTTTTTATGACGGTGCCGTGTTAACTTTAAGCACTGATAAAATGCTTAGTGACTAGAGATGCCGCCCGGACCCTCTGCTCTTAATACCCTAGGGAACAGCTGAAGTTATACTTGACCTTCCCAGTCATCTAGGCCTTAAATTTTACCTGCAAGAACTTTTGTTCATAGAAGCTTCAGTTTATACCCACTGAGAATTTGGGGAGTGTTTGGCCCAATACTCATGAAAAGTGGTAAGTGAACACATACCTAGAATCACACTAACGCAGTTTTCCAAGACAAGTAGGTAAAATGGTGTTATGACAATTTTTTTATATCTCCTACTATTTAAAAGATAGTCTCTAAGCTGCTGTCGTAATACACTTCTGTGCTGATCTCGCTTCTTCAGTAAATTGTGAGAAGCTCAAGGCTTATATCTAATCAGCCCTGTCACATGGCCTCCCATGTTTTCACTTTAAATATTGCATGCTCTGATGCAATATGCAAATTAAAGCACCAGCCCCATAAGTAGATATTGCTAGTGGCCCGTCATCCATAGGCTACTTGAGTGCAAAAGGCTGCTGATAAGTTTAATGATAAGGCCGAGTGTCATTAACTATGCTTATTCGAAGAGCTTTCCCTCTAAACATTTGCTCCCTTATCAGAACTGTCACTTTTCAATGACACCTGTAGGGTAGAGTCCTTTCCAACTTTCTCTTCATGTAATCACCTTGCTTTTCCTAATGGATTTCTTGGTAAAAGAGGGAAACACAGAAACTATTTCAAAATATTACTCTTGCATCTCTGCTCAAGTAATGTGATGTAAAATATAAGAAAAAGGAAAACATTCTTTGAGGAAATCTTTTATGAACATGTGATAGAATATCTTATCATTTGTGTAGTAGTTTTTTCCTGGATGTTAAATATTAAAATTAAATGAAAAAGCATTATCCTGAAAGGCTTGTGTAATCTACAGTAGTTTCAGTCTCAGGCATGTGCTGAAAAATCAATGGGGTGTCCTCCATATTCACAACGAGGTTATGTCCATTTGGACCCATGTATTGAAATAGGAATGTTTAGGTTGCCTTTGAAATGCAGAGATGACAACCTCACTGGTGCTTGCTTGGCGTGGGTGGGCATGAGGGAAGGGGGGAGAGAAAAAGGGAGGACTAGTGTGTGAACAGACGGTGGTCTGAAAGATACGCATGTTAAGTAGCACTTGTATTTGTTGTGCAGATATGAAGGTGGGGTTTTTATTCGTGACTGTTACCTTTATTTGCAAAGTCTGGGTTTTATTTTCCCCCCTCTGGGATTTTTGTTTAATATTTTTATTCGTGGAACATATATACCAAAAAATGCACAAATCTTAAGGGTACAAGTTTCTTGATTTTTACAAACTGAAACCAAGAAACATGAAACACGGAACCAGCACCCAGATTAAGAAACAGAGCATTCCCAGCAGCTCAGAAACCAGTTTCTTACACTTGGGTCATCTACTGAGAGTAACCACTCCCCTTACTTCTACCGCTATGGATTAGTTTTACCTTTATAAATGATAACAGATTAAGAATTTTGGCCTTTAGCTGAAGAACAGTGGGAAGTTTTATCAGAAGCCTCCAGGCAGTGAGATGACATCATCTGATTTGCATTTCTAAAAGATCTGTAGCTGCAGTGTGGGGAACACTTTGTTGGGGTCCAGAGTTTAAGTGGAGGGATCAGATAAGAGGCTATTTGATGAAATCATGTGGTTGTTAGACCTAGTGGGATGGCAGTGAAGTTGGAGAAAAATGAACAGATTCAGGATACACATACACACATGCGCACATACCCCTTTAATGCTGAATATCTTGATTTTTATTTCAAAGCTCTTCTGAGGGTAATGTTAGTCTTTGAAACACTATCTCCTTTAATCTTCCCAAACATCATTATTTGGAGATGTGTTCTTGAATAAAGTGCTGCTGGAATTGGTAAATGCATGCTCATTACTTTACTCAGCCTGAGTTCCTTTGAGATTTTATAATTGAGCATTAGTAATACGCATCATTTTAGAAGTCTTCGGAGATTGGTCTTGATGTTCCCTCTTTTAGCTTTGCTGCTTTTATAGTGCCCTCATATATTTATTGAAAAAGAAGAGATGATTTTCTACTCCTATATGCTTTAGTTTGATTGCTTAATCATGATTGTATTTTCCATATACTTGCGCATAGTAACAGAGAAGGGGAGAAAATTCTGGTAACAAGGTGGTGCTTCTAAATAAAAAATGGCTTATTTGAAAGTGCTTATAACCACCCCCAAGAAACACATGAAACTCTAAAGTCCCTGTGGATTCACATCACAGGGCAGGTTGGGCTTGCTTTATTTTGTCATGAAAACATAAATCCTTTTGTGTTTGGAAAAAGTAGTCTTAGAAGTGACTATGAGGACAAAAATAGTAGCTGGGGAAAAATCCTAGGCTAATCCTCTCACAATTGTGGTCTAGTCAGTATCTGTATCAGTCAAGGGTCAGGCAAGGGAACTGGAACCACTGTGAGTTATGGGATAAGGGATTCATTTTGGGAATCATTTTGGGAATTAGGGCTTCCACGGTGTGGTGTGGGGGGAACTGGGGTGGGAGGTTGGTGGTTGGGGTCCAGCAGGGAGTCAGAGACACAGCGAGTCAGAAGCCAAGCACAGTGGATGGTGAAGGGGAAGGTCACCTCTGTGGGTTTGCTGCCACACATTTGGTGGTGGGCCTTGGGCTCCTGTTGGTCAACAGTAGGGTCAGCTTGTAGAGAGTCGCTAGCAGCAGCATGGAGGAGAGTGAGGATAGCCCGGTACCGGCTGGCATCTCTGCGCCTTCCGTCCCCCTTCTAATCATGACGACCGTCGTTCAGAGAGTGGTGGTGCTTCACGTATGCTTCCAGAGCTCATGTGCGTTCCTCCCTGGGCTTTAACCCAGAACCACTGCTGGGGAGAGCTTTCTGAGGATTCCAGCTGAGCCGTTTGAGACAGAACAAACTACCACTTATGGAATCTGAATAACAGACCTCCTAAAAGTTGACATTTTTTTTCTACCACTTCACGTACTAGAATTATTGAATGGAGACAAAAGAAAGGTTAATGTATTTTTCACTAGAAGACAAATGACAGACCTGATTATGTAAGATCAATTTAATAAGAATTGAGTACTGTCTATATTTATTAGATTTGGATGGGTCTAAGTATAATTACTTGAAAATATTTAGTATCGATTAAAAATGTCCTATTTTCTTTAAGATACATAGGAATTATAAATACAAATTTAATTGAATGATTACAATAGATTCCTTCTTGAATCTTCATTGGTAGGCAAATGAGAAGGCACACCAGACTAGACATCACTCAGTCTAGATTTTCATACTGGCTGTGTCATAAACCAGCTATGTGACTTTATATAAATATTTAATTTTCCCATCCTTACATTCTTTATTTATGAAGACTAAAGGAAATAATGTATGTGAAAACTAAGAAGCATTCTACAATTTTCAGATATTAACATGTCCTTAGGGAAAAAGGTGTCCTCCCATTAGTAAGAAGTTAACTTATATAATAAACATTTTTATCCCGAGTAACAGTCTTCTAATGAATAGATTCCCTGCGTTACATATCAAGTCTGATTCCACTGAAGTCTGTCTCAGTGCAATTGTAATGTGACAGAATATTTTTATTAAAATTTAAATACTCTTAGTTCTTGGGTATTTTTCTGAAAGGAATCTTCATTTACATTTTCGGTGATAGTGCTGGTTCAGCTGTGGTTATAATATGATTCATTTTTGTCATAGAAATTATATCCTTGGATGTCTTGCTACAATATATCTGAATGAGTATTAGATATTGGATCTATTTTAATAAATTTTCAAACTTTCTGGTTGTTTCTCCTTTGTTGTTGCTGCATCCTTTTCTAACAAACAAAAGTATATTAAATAAAAAGTCAGACACTGTAAATTAAAATCTGAAAGCTAAAATTAGCTGTAGTGTGATGAAAATGTGTGTGTCTGTATCTTGTGTGTGATTTGTGTGTATGATGTGATATATATAATGCTCTTGTTGAATTTAAGCCTCCCTGGGACAGAGTTCAAATTACACAGAGCTCAGAAATCATCCCCAAATATCTAATACAAGAAGAAAATTGGGATTAGGTAATCAGAATTGATGAAGGGATCAAAGAATATATCATCGTTCAGCACCTTTTAGAGTTAAACAAATCTTATTCACTATAATTAGGTTTTGTAGACCAATGGTACTTTTCTTAAAAAGGCCTGTAGTCATATCTAAACTATTATTGCGTGTGTTGTCATTGAGATATATTTAAATGCTTTAGGTGCTTCATTAAATCAATTTAAAACACAGATTGTATTTTAAGGTGGCATTTGCCCTGGTTTTTGCTTGTTATTTTTTTTTCTCCCTGTTTGAAACATGTTTCAGTACTTTGAGCTGCACCCAGACCACCCACAAACTAGGTACCGTTCTGCCCTCAGATCCTCCACTTGTAGGGAGAAAGAGAATTTCCCAGTGCCAGGGAGGTTAGGAATCTGGAGGCAGTGGGTACACACTCCCGGGCAGGCCCCTCCTGGGACAGAACAGCAGCTCCTCATTTCCACCAAGAGGCGGCTCGGTTGTTGGGAAGTCTGAGTTAAGCAGGTTTATACCCGGCAGAAAAAGCCCAGGAGAACACCGTCTGACTCATACGGTTATCATACCCACTCCGAGCTCCCCAGGGGGCAAGCACTAATGATTTGTGGTTACCTACTTCTATTTCCTGCATTCTCATGTTCTAAATTAGAAGACTGTTCATTATTCTCAGCTGTTTATTTCTAGATTTTGTTTTTATTTTATCATTCTTCCTTGTAGCTCTTCTACTAACAGCTCCTCAGCTGTTCTTTGTCCTCATCAGATCCAGAGTTTCCCACATGTCTTTGGTAGTAAGAATCACCTTGGCTACAGGTTAAACCTATAGCTTTCTAGACTCCTTCCATGGAAGGTCTTGAATCTCTGGGTCTGGGATGGAGCCTGGGAATCCGTGTATATAACAAGCACCATAGGTAATTCTCATCAGGAAAGTTTAGGAAATGCCGCCTGACCTTGAGGGGCTAGCTCAGTGTGGCAGTCCACCAAGTAGCCCACCAGTGGGGGCCAGCATTAGCAAGTGAAAATACAAAAGGATCACGGGACATACCTATGCTGAACAGTTACTTGTTGTTTATCTGAAATTCAAATGTAATTGGATGTTCTATCTGGCAATCCTGCCCACGGAGAAAATAAGACTTGTGTTGCAGAAACAACTATTTGGACTTGCACAGGGGTCTAGGAATTAGAATTCTCTTGGACCAAAATGTAGGTGCCACTTCAAACTCTCTCTGTGTTCCCTGATTTCCTGACTCTTTTGATGAAGCATGGTATTATGGGTTAAATTGCATCATGTTGAAGTCCTAAGTCCCAGTACCCCAAAGTGTGACAGATTTGGTGATAGTATCTTTAAAGAAGTAATCAGGTTAAAACAAAGTCAGTAGAATGGGCGCTAATCCAGTATGACTCCTGTCCTCATAAAAAAAGGGATTTTTGTTGACAGACACATGGCAAGAATGCTCTGTGAGGATGGAGGCAGCTGTTGGGGTGATGGCTCTATAAGCCACAGAACCCCAAGATTGCCAGCAACCCACCAGAAGCTAGGAGAAGTGGCATCAGATTTTTCCTCACAGCTCTGGGAGGGAACCCACCCAGCCAACTTCTTGGTCTTCGAGCTCTAGCCTCCAGAACAGGACCTTCTGTTGTTTAAGCCAGGTGGTGCTTTGAGGTAGTCTCTTAAGGTAACCCTTCCAAACTAATGAACAAAGCCATACGGAAACTGGGCTGATGAACTGTCTCATTTGTGTGGGAAATCTGTAGAACATCGGCTGGATAAGTAGCACAATACCTATTTTACAGATAAAGAAGCTGAAGCTCAGAGTGATTTAAATGATTTACCCAAGTCACTGATTAAGAAGTTAACATTTATCGACATGTATTAACATATAAATAGAGAATATATGGAACATAAATATGGAATATGTATGTGTATATATTTGTAATAATCCTCCTGGTAGAGGGATTGCCATGTGCCAAATAACTGTATGTGCATTATCTATGATTTAATCTCCAAGATAACCAGTGAGTTGGGTCCTATCGATCAACTCCATTTTATGAATGAAAACTGAAGCTCAGTAAGAGAAAATGTCTTGGCAGAGTCAAATAGTAGCTTCTAAATGGTGGAACCAAAAATCAAGGCCAAGTCATCTTATTCCAAGCACTGTTCTTTACGACCAGGCAAGAGGGATTCTAACCAGTTGTATAACTCCACAAAGAACTAGATGAGAGGAAGGTGACTACTTATTTTGTTGGGCTATTTTTTTCTTTCTCTAGAATGATATATTTTGGTTTAAGTGCTAATTTTGCATATGTGCCTATGAATCAGTAATCTTTTATGTGTACATGGTCACCCAGAATGTCTTTGTTCATGAGTTTTACCAAGAATTGAAAGAATTTGATACAAGTAAGGTTTTCACATTATTACAGACGTTTTTATTTATGCTTTTTGTTTTGCCCTTAGACCAGAACAGACATAGTCAAATTTAGTTTCTGGGTTTTATATTCTTATTAATGCTTGCCAGTTTCTCGGAAGGACTGGCAGTACAGTCTTTCTGATGCATGGAATAGTAGCTTCTACCTCCCTCTTCTTCCACTTGCTCTATCTTTTCCGACCCCTGAGATTTGTTGTGCGGACTTGTATCCCTTTGGGTTTTCAGTATAGTGTTTCTAGTCCCGCATTCGAACAGTTAATGTTTGCTTAGTGCATTGGAAAAGAGAATTTCTCACCAGAGGTGATTTCTGGCCTGCAGAGTGTGTGGCTTCTGAGATTTATTATTTTTATGGGGTGGAGAAGTTTCTCCAGGCTATTTCTGTGAATGAGAGATCAAAGTCAGATGCATCTGACTACTTTCCTTTGAGAAGGACCACCCAATAGTTAGATAGTTCTTGTATTTTTCTACCACATGGTGGTTGATGTACCCATGATCCACAGCCATTTTGTTTTGAGTGGAGGTGAATGAAGAAGCTCCTGTTTCTGCTGTTGATTTTTACCAGGAAACTGTTGGGCAATTATTATTATTATTATTATTATTATTATTATTATTATTTCATTCAAATGCATAAAAATTCCAGGGCTCTTCTTCCCCCAACCCTCAACTTCCATTTCATGAGTATTTATTTCTTTTGCCTTCATCTAAAGTGGAGTTCATTTAAACCTATTTGACTTTCCTGGCCTAGGTGGAGAAGCAGCAGGCTTTTCTGGACTGAGTCCTTAGGTAAAGGGTCAAGCTCTTCTTGGGGTGAAGTTGGTCTCCTCGTTTCAGCAAATGAGTCGTTTTATGAGGGTAGTGATCTGTTGGTCAGGTCTTCAGTTCCTAAACAAGGGTCAGGCATGCAGGAGTCCAGCCCCACGAGGAGTGGGGAGGATATCCTCACTGAGGGATGGCTGAATGAGGCAGGTGTTCCCGAATTAAGTCAGAGGCACCTTATAAAAACCAGACAGCCCCGTAAGCGGGAGATAAGTTGGAGGCTCAAGTGGTCAAGTAGGGGAACGGAGGCTCAACCTCCCTAGGATTCTGAGGATCTCTTTTTCCATCTTCTCTTCTGGGAGGCGACTCCTGGCTTTACAGAGTCTAAGTTTCCCCTAAATGTCACCTTCTCAGGGACATCTTCCCTGTCCATCCTCTTTAAAGTAGCACCTACTACGACCTGTGCTTCCATCTTTTCATTTCTTACCTCGTGTTACTTTTCTTCATAAGAATTTACCACAGTCTTATTTAGTATATGTTGTTCACTTTTTCCCCTTCACCCCAGCCAAACGCAGTGTAGACTCCATGAGAGTTTGGATTGGATATTTTCTTTTTTTTAAGAAAAGATTTTATTTATTTATTTGAGAGAGAGCGCACAAGCAGGGCGAAGGGCGTAGGGTGAAGCAGACTCCCTCCCAAGCAGGGAGCCGGACGTGGGACCCGATCCCGGGACTCCGGGATCACGACCGGAGCCAAAGGCAGATGCTCAACCAACTGAGCCACCCAGGTGCCCTGCACTGGATATTTTCTTTATTGCTGTATCTTTAATGCCTAGAACTTAACAGATACTCAATAGAAATTTGTTCTTCTGTTGAATGACTGTTTTCTTGGCAGAGATATTAACACTACCTGTCTAGTCCTGCATTATTTTCTAAAACATTGTTATTTAAGGCATGTTCTAAAAATACTCTGCTACTACTGCATAGAACATAATAAGCTTTTTGTAGGTTCATGTAGCCTCCTGAAAAAGTCTGCAGTAGTCAGTTTTCTCACCTTTTTCATGTGTAGATTTTCTCATAGCTCTTGTACTACTTTGACAACATTTGCATGCCACGTATATTGAAGGTATTGTTCACCTCCAAACTCACATAATACACCCTTTCTTTACTTAGTTTACCTTGGCGAATAAAATTGGAGATAGGATAGTCTGCTTTACTCCTGCTTGCAGAATTTACTTGCTGAAATACTAATGGACTTTATAGTAAGATGTTCTTACACCATATTTACTGGATCTCTGTCAAATTTCTTAATTCTAAGCTAGCCAATATGCAGATATCTGAGAAATACTCATTATAAATTGATTTATATTTTGAAGATCACAGATTATTAACTAAGGGGAAAAATTAAAAGGAAGTGATGAGGACAAACATCCCTGCCTACTTCCCAGTCTTAGGGTCCTGTCTTAGAATTCTAAGAAATAGAACCGGTAACACACACACACTCATATATAGACACATGCGTGCACACACATATGCTGATTGATTGATTGATTGATTGATTGATTCTAAGGGATTGCCTTACACAATTGTGGAGAATGGCAGGTCAGAAATCTGCAGGGTGGTCTGGAAATTCCAGCAGGAGTCCGTGTTGTGGTCTTGAGTCTGAAGGCAGTCTGGAGACACAACTTCTTCCTCTTCTGGGAACCTTGGTCTTTTGTCTTAAGGCTTTCAACTGATTGGAAGAGACCCACCCACTTGATTAAGGATCAGCTGCTTTACTCAAATTATACTGATTTAAATATTAATCACATCTAAAAAATACCTTCACAGCAACATCTAGACTGGTGTTTGACCAGACAGCTGTGAACCATAACCTCACTATGTTGACACATAAAAATTAACCACCACAGGTAACATATGACCCAGCAGTCCCACTCTGGGTATTTACCTTAGAGAAATGAGAATTTAAGTTTACACAAAAATCTGTACTGTTCATAGCGACTTTATTTATAATAGTTCCAAACTGGAAACAACCAAAATGTCTTTCGGCAAGTGAATAGACAAACAAAAGGTGGTATATCCATACAGTGGAATACTGCTCAGCAATAAAAAGGAACAAAGTATTGATATATGAAACGATCTCAAGAGCATTATGTTGAGTTAAAAAAAAAATCTCAAATGATTCCATACTGTGAGAGTCTATGTAGAATATTCCTGAAATGACAAAATTATAGAAATGGAGAACAGGATTGCCAGGAGTTAAGGGTAGGCGGAGTAATGATTATAAATGGATAGCATGAGGGAGTTTTTTGGGGGTGATGAAACAGTTCTATATGCTGACTATGGTGGTGGTGACATGAATCTGTACATGCAATAATATTTATAAGACCCGCCCCCCCCCTTACCCCTCTCCTCATAAGTTCATGGAAAAACTGGTGGAATCCAAATAAGGCCCTATAGTTGAGTTAGCGGAATTGTAGTAACATCAGTTTCCTAGTTTTGATCATTGATACTATGGTTGTAGAAGATGATATTCGGGGAATATGGGTGAAGGGTACAAGGGAACTCTACTCTTTTTGTAACTTCTATGTGAATCAAAAACTATTTCAAAATTACAAGTTGTCTAAAAGGCAGAAGGAAGTGAAAGATTTTTAGATATTAGAGAAGTCACTGAAAATGGCAGATTGGTGGGCTGGGAGGCAGAAGAAATCACAGCAAAGCCCTGAGGTTGTAGGGAACATGGTGGAGGTGAAGGGCAGTGAGGAGGAAGGCTAATGAAAGAGACTTATTTGTGGGGAAGTAGTAGGCAGGGACCCCCACCCCCCGCCCCGATGCAGAGGGTATGGATCATTGTAGAAGCCATTTGCCTGAGGATGCCTCATCTCCAAAGGAGGAAATAGGGAGCTTTCACGGGATTTTTCAGGAAGTCAAAATTAAGTGGAATTTTAAAGGACATTTATGTTTTAGGTCTGAAAAATGGGAACATCAAGAAGCAGTGATACTGTGCTTATCTGTAAGGGTATCACTCGAGTATTCTAAGAGCGTTAGTCCATTTGTGTCTTTTTAAAAAAATATGCTTTCTGCATATCTTTGCCCTAACATAGGTTTACACATGGTAACATATTTTTTGGAAGGGGGGATTTCTGGTAATAATTAATACAGTGGCACAAGCAATATAATCAAATGCCTTTGAAGTGGTAGGCTTTAGTACACAGTTATGGAACTAAGGAGTAAAATTTACGGTACCGTTTATATTCACTATATGATTGCTCATTTTTACTGCACATATTTTAAAGTTTTAATACTTTTGTGACCTAAGCAACAGAAATTGATTTCTCACAGTTCTGGAGGCTAGAGGTCCAAGATCAAAGTTAGCCTTGGTTGCTTTGGAGGTCTTTCTACTTGGCTTGCAGATGGCACTTTCTTCAGTGTGTTTGCTGCCATTGGTGTCTTGATTTCCTGTTATAAGGACCACAGTCAGGTTGCATTAGGTCCCACCCTAAAGACCTCACAGTGACTCAATCAGCTTTTCAAATGCCCTCTCTCCAGGTAGTCACATTCTGAGGTGCTGGGGGTTAGGACTTCAGCATATGAATGGGGGGAGGTGGGGGGAGGCAGACACAATTCAGCCCATAACAATTGTCATGTTGTCTGCAAATAAATGCCTTGTTCTTCCTTCTCTCCAATATGTGTGCCTTTTGTTTCTTTTTCCTGCCTTACCTTCCAGGTAGGACTACCAGTGAAATGTTAAGTAGAAGTGGATTGAACAAATATCCTTGACTTGTTCACAATCTCTTAGGTAAAAAAAGTATTCAGCTGTTCCCTTTAAATATGATGCTATAATTTTTTTGTAAGAAAATTTACTTCCATTCCTAATTTGCTGAGAGTTTTGATCATGTTTGAGGAATGCGTTTTTTGTTTTTTGTTTTTTTCCCAAATGCTTTTCCTGCATCATAATCTCTGGTAATACACTTTTTCTGAAATCTGCTTTTTCTGATATCTTCATACCCACTCCAGCTTTCATTTGATTACTGTTTATAATCTTTTTCCATCTTTTTATAAAGGCCTCATTTTTTTTTTTTTTTTTAGAGAAGTTTTAGGTTCACAAGAAAATTGAGAGGAAGTTACAGAGATTTCCCATATAACCCTTGCCCCCACACATACATCCTCTCCCCGTATCAGCATCCTCTCCCCGTATCAGCATCCCCACCAGAGTGGTACATTTGTACAATTGATGAACCTCCACTGACACATCCACTGAAAGTCCATAGTTTACATTATTGTTTACTGTTGATGTTGTACATTCCATGGATTTGGACAAATGTATAATAACATGTATCCATCATTATGGTATCATAGGAGTATTTTCACTGTTCTAAAATCCTCTTTGCTCTGCCTGTTCATCCCTTCCCCTTCTTCGCCCTCGCCCCTGGCAACCACTTATCTTTTTGCTGTCTCCATAGTTTTGCCTTTTCCAGAATGTCATATGGTTGGAATCATCCTTTTGAGATTGGCTTCTTCCACTTAGTAATATGCACTGAAGTTTCCTCCATGTCTTTTTATAACTTGATAGCTCATTTCTGTTTTGTGCTAAATAGCCTTCCATTGTCTGATGTACCACAGTTTGTTTATCTGTTCACCTACTGAAGGACATCTTAGTTGCTTTCTGGTTTGGGCATTTATTAATAAAGCTTCTATAAATGTCTGTGTGCAGGTTTTTGTGTGGACACAAATTTCAACTCTTTTGGGTACATACCAAGGAGCACCATTGCTGATAAATGTATATTTAGCTTGTAAGAAACTGCCAAACTGACTTCCAAAGTGGCTGTACTATTTTGCATTCCCCCCAGCAGTGTATGAGAGCTCCTATTTTTCCACACCCTCACCAGCATTTGGTGTTACCGTGTTCCAGATTTTGGCCATGCTAATAGATACATAGTGATATCTCATTTGTTGTTTTAATTTGCATTTCCCTGATGACATAGGATGTGGAGCATCCTTTCATATGCTTATTTTCCATCTTTGTATCTTTTTTGGTGAAGTATTTGATAAGGTATTTGGTCCATTTTTTAATTTGGTTGTTTATTTTCTTATTGTTGAATGTTGAATTCTTCATATATTTTAGATCATAGTCCTTTATCAGATATGCCTTGTGCAGATATTTCCTCCCAGTCTGTGCCTTCTCATTCTCTTGACAGTGCGTTTCAGAGAGCAGAAGTTTTTAATTTTAATTAAGTCCAGTTTATCAATGGTTTCTTTCATGTTGTATCTAAAAAGTCATTGCCATATGCCAGGTCGCCTAGATTTTCTCTTTATCTCCTGGGATTTTGTACTTTTGCATTTTATATTTAGGTCTGTGATCCATTTTGGGTTAATTTTTGGATAGAATGTAACGACTGTATCTAGAAACATTTTTTTTTGCTATGGATGTCCAGTTCCAGCACCATTTGTTGACAAGACTGTCTTTTCCCCATTGTACTGCCTTTGTTCCTTTGTCAAAAATTAGCTGACTAATTAACGTGGGTCTAGGGCTCTGTGTTCTTTTTTTATTGATCTTTTTTAATCTATTACCAATACTGCACTGTCTTGACTACTGTCACTTTGTAGTAAATCTTGAAGTCCTCTGACTTTGCTGTTTTCCTTTAGTATTGTGCCGGCTATTCATATTTTGCCTCTCCATATAAACTTTAGAAACAGTTCATGGATAACTTGTTGGGATTTTAATTGAGATTGCAGTGAATTCATAGATCAAGTTGGGAAGAACTAACATGTGGATAATATTGAGCCTTCCTATCCATGAATGTAGAATATCTATTTATTTAGTTCTTTGACTTCATTTATCAGACTTTTATAGTTTTCGTATTACAAGTCTTATACATAGGTTGTTATATTTATACCCAAATATATTTTTTTGGTTAGTAATATAAATGGATTTATGTTTTTAATTTCAAATTTTACTTATTCATTGCTGTTATATAGGAAAGAAATTAACTTTTTTTTAACTTGTGTCCTAAAGCATAGCTATGATCATTTATTAGTTTCAAGAGGGTTTTTTTGTTGTTGTTGTTGATACTTTTGGATTTTTTTTTTTTTTTTTTTAAGATTTTATTTATTTATTTGAGAGAGAGAATGAGATAGAGCATGAGAGGGGGGAGGGTCAGAGGGAGAAGCAGACTCCCTGCTGAGCAGGGAGCCCGATGCGGGACTCGATCCCGGGACTCCAGGATCATGACCTGAGCCGAAGGCAGTCGCTTAACCAACTGAGCCACCCAGGCGCCCCGATACTTTTGGATTTTCTACATAGATGATCATGTCATCTGTGAACAAAGGCAGTTTTATGTTTTCTTTCCTAATCTATATGCCTTTTATTTCCTTATTGCATTAACTAGTAATTTTAATATGATATTGAAAAGGAATGGTGAGAGAGTTTGCCTTAGTCCTGACTACACATATTTTAAAAGAGACTGATTGTGCCATTAAAATATCATAAGCTTTTGCCTGATTTAAAACTTTCTTCGGGAAACATACTTGCAAAAGGGTTACTTTTAAAATGAGAGTCATAAATCTTTTTTTTTCCTTTTCAGATTTTTATTTAAATTCTATTTAGTGAACATACAGTGCAAAGTTGGTTTCAGAAGCAGAATTCAGTGATTCATCACTTACATACAGCACCCAGTGCTCACCATGTCAAGCGCCCTCCTTAATCCCCATCACCTCCTAGCCCATTTCCCCATCCACATCCCTCCATCACCCTTCAGTTTGTTCTCTAAGGGACTCTTATGGTTTGTTTCCCTCTCTCTTTTTCTTTTTGTCCGGCCTCCCATATGTTCATCTGTTTTGCTCCTTAAAGTCCACATATGAATGAAATCACATGGTATTTGTCTTTCTCTGACTGACTTATTTCACTTAGCATTATACCCTCTAGCTCCATCCACGTTGTTGTGAATGGCAAGATGGCATCCTTTCTGATGGCTGAGTAATATTCCATTGTGTATATATACCACACCTTCTTTATCCGTGAGAGTCATGATCTTGATTGAATTAATTTTGGGGGTAAGATATGATTATGGGTTATATTTGGGGACTATACTCCAATAAACAAGTCTGCCTGTTTTCCTACCTAACATGCTCTTTCTTGCACATCAAAAAAAAAAAAAAAGTGCAAAGAACAATCAAATGTGCTTATTCTATAATTTTACCTAGCTGTAAGGCACTGTGAAATTTTGGGTATGTCTTCATCTTTTTTAAGGCATAAGAATGCATATTTTTTTGTTTCGGACTTTAACTTGCAAGTGATCATTCTCTTACTTCCACTTCTTGGTCTCTTTACTTACTCATATTCCTGTCCCTGCATGTAGTTTGCATAAGGAAAGCTACATAAAGTCATGCTGTGTTATGGGGCATGAAGAAACAGCGATCAGCCCATCTTCATTGTGTTTATCCTTATGTGATGCTGATGTAAGCAAGAATGCCAGTACTTATTTTTCATGAGCATTCCTACACTCTAGTATTGGCCAGTAGCGATATTGTATATATATCAGATCCTGGAATTCTTCACTTCCTGAGTCAGAGCAAAGTGTTCATAGTATAAAAACGCTTTTACTTAAACACAAATGCTTATTGATGGCAGTGACGTTCTGTGAGAACTCAGCAAAAACAAAAATGTCAGTAATTACCGAGTAGCTGAAGGTAAAAGGAAAGGGAGGAAGAAGGGGGGCAGAATTAGCCAAAATGTGGCAGAAGTCATTATAGGGGTCTGCTTTTTTATAGTTTTATATAGGGGTCGGCTTTGCCTCTATGACTTGGAAAGGTTAAGGACAACTAAAAGGTATTGGAAATGTTGGCACTGGGCAGTTAAGACTACTGTAGAGTTGTCGCCTCCATTGTTCATGGTAGACTTAAATCACGATTAGAGACATCGCTATAGCCAAACCATGTTGGTTTGCAATATTTATGATTTAATTATTTGCTTTAAAACATGTCTCTTTTCCAGGATGAAGGGATAAAGACTCTTCATTTTCTTTATGTGGGTGTTTACTTGGTTTTGGCAGTTTATAACCCTGTACAGTTGGCATTAGTTGTATTTCCTGGCTGCCCACACTTTTTGAACACTCTTGGAATAATCTAGCATGGTTCCAACCTTACAGAAACCACCTCCCCCAGACGGAGCTCAGAAAACTAACCTCCTTCACTGGAGAGCATAGAAATGTGACCTAGATTCCACCAACACACTAAATTTTGAAAGTGAGCAACTTGCGGATGGAGGGTCCAACTCTAATCCCTTTCTTGCTAGCAGGAGCAGTGTCTCCGCTCTCGGAGGTGGCAGTGTGGACAGGCTCTCGTGTTTGGTGCCACAGAAAAATGGAGTGTTTTCTCACTAGAGCCTCTTTTGCTTTGTATTATACATTGTTCCTGGAAGCTTAATATTGAGCCTCATTCTCAGTGTCCTTTTAATAAACTCGTGTTCTGTGTGATTACTCAGAATCAGCTGCTGTTGCTTACAGCGAAGTAGTTGAAGGCTATCAATTCTCATTTGGCACCGTGGAGCATCTCATCAGGCCGCCCAGACTGAATTTGGTCTGGCTGTGTTTCAGTGACAGGTTGGGGCAGAGAGCAAGATCTAGGCCCAACACCTGAATGAATGGTAACATTTTTAGGATTAGCCCTAGAAGGTAGGCCTGTAACTGAGGTGTGGAGACTGAGCTCAAGATAAAGGTTTGAGCCCACTACAGGAAAAGCTGAACTCCAAAGTGGGCTGAGGATACAGATCAAAGTCAGTGAAGTGACTAGAATGGGTTAGACTTAGGCCGGATTGACAAGTTAAAGTATATGTAATTTTTGTCTTGGTTTTAGAAAATTTTAGGTTTCAATACCATTTTTTTTTTTTAATTCCGGCTGCCTTTGTCCTGTTTCTAAGACTGTAAGTCTTAAAAAGTTTTAGAGAATCAGGTTCTTTGTCTACTATACACAGAAGTAACTAAATCAAAATTATTCTTATTGTTCTTAGGATTGTGTACTCCCATCCACAATTCCATTTAGTTAGTATTAAAACAATGATGCTAATTTTCTAATAGTTCATGAACAGTATTCCCAAGAAAGCACTTATAATGAAAATATGCTTCCGGAAACTATGTACCTATGAAATTATTATTCAAATACTCTTAGTTTAGCAGATTTATTCTCATATTGAGAGTCTCACTTACCCTTTATGTAGAGAATTACTGACCTGGTGATTTAGGAGTGTGGCAATCAGCAGGCAATGTTACTTTAATAATAGAGTCCAAACTGCTAAGTGCCTAGTTTTCTTGAGATTCAGATGGTTCTCTCTTTTTTTTTCTTTAAAGATTTTATTTATTTATTTGACACAGAGAGAGAGAGCGAGCACAAGCAGGTAGAGCCGCAGATAGAGGCAGAGGGAGAAGCAGGCTCCCTGCTGAGCAGGGAGCCCCATGTGGGACTCGATCCCAGGACTCTGAGATCATGACCTGAGCCGAAGGCAGACACTTAACCGACTGAGCCACCCAGGTGCTCCATCAGATGGTTCTCTTAGTTAAAGCCTCTCTCATATATAACTGAAAGTTTCTTCCTTAAAATTTCTTATTAAAAAATAAGAAGATAATCCTAATAATAGCTTTCATTTATTTAGTGCTGAGTCCAGTCATTGTGTTAGATGTTTTGCATACCTGATTTTTGAGCCACACAACACCCAGCAAGACCCGTTGTTACCCATATCTTATAAAGAAAATAGGGCTCCGAGAGGTCACTTGACTAGCTCATGGCTATCCAGGTCTATTTTAAGTTGATGTTTCAGAGTAATTTTAAATGAAATCAAAGGAGCCTGAGGTTCTTTTCTTAGGAATCATTAATTGTTACTTATCCTGAACCTGATAGAGTCTAAGTAGAATAGCCATGTGGCCCATCCTCACTTAGATCTTCAGAGAATTTTTCTTAAGCCCTGGACCAGCTTCGTGGCTTGATTTCACAGACTGTTGAACTTCTAGCAGCTGGTAGTGACTACTACGAAACACTTCATTTCACTCCCGATTGGGGAAGTCCTTTTTCATAGATTCGAGTTTTACTTTCTCTGGTTTCCATTCGTCACGCTTGGCCAAAACGGCCAGTGACTAAGAGAATGCTCTGTGGAGAATTTAAACCCTCCTTGACTAGTTTCTCAATAATTGCAGATATCGCTACAATTTTCTTGTTTTAGGAAGGAGGAATACGTCAAACTTTTCAACGTTTCCTCTCATACTGGGAGATGGCTGGGCCTGATTTGTAGCTACTTGAGAAGCCCTAATATGTTTGCGTGCTGTAACTGTGAATGACGTGCTTCAGATAGATTTTCCAGAGCTGTGTACATAAAAGCACAGAATATTTTGAATAAAGCATAACAGGATATTTGAACATAATTCAAACTGGTTTTGTGATAAAGGCATACATTCTGAGGCAGTGCCAGAGAGAAGAGTGATATCAAGCTTATTTAAATCCTCTGGTGCTATTTGAGGAACAGACTTTGTTTTTGAATAAATCATTGCCCCACCAGCATTCAAAGGGTTTGCTGTACTTGCCATAATTAATCACATATTCAAAATGCAGACACAAAAGGAAGCACTGTAAAAACCTTTTCCTGTTTGAGGCTACAAAGAAATCCTGATTTTGAAGTTTTTCTTTCTTTACCCTCTTACACCATCCCCTCTTGCTGGGAAGTTCGTGTGGGGTTGAGGGAGGAACTGAAACCTGTGACCTCACCTGAGAAATACAGGTGATGAGGGGGCAGGGTCTGAATGAAGACTCTGAGTCTTCATACATGTAGCAGCGTGTGTGTATGTGCGCACTGTTCTAGGGAAAAGGGCAGAGGCCTTTACAAGGGTAAACTGAGGGCTGCTTCATTTCCCTGTGCGCTGCATCCATATCGGCTGTGATCGTTTGAGTCAAACACCTCCAAGCTTTAGCACCCAAAACAGCGGTCTGCAGTCTCTAAGATTTGACTTGACAGCGGCGTGATTATAGAGAAGTAGGGCTTGAAGCTCTGGGCTTCACTTTATTCAACCAATAACTCTCGTGTAGGCAGCCTTTGTTCATTATGAAAATCGGCTGTTACAGTGAATCGAAATAATGCACAGACATTTCCAGCATTTACCAGATGGTTTGTAGTTGAAACTGCATCTGGATATCATTTGAGTTTATCTAGTAAAATGAAGGAATAGCATAACTTATATGTTTAAGGTGTATGTCTTAAGTTGAGCTCTAGGCATTAAGAATATTTATTAGGTAGGGGGGTATTTGACTTAAAAATGTTTTATTAAGGCACATTAGCAGTTATAAATGAAGACAAAGTGGTTTTAAAAGATATTTGGGGGGGAAGCATGTACTTTTAGGGATTTAAGATTTCAAAATTCTGATAGAGAAAATTGGTTAACATACTTGTTATGTTCAGTAGTTAACTCTCTAGGTTACATTATGAGTACTATGTTAGTGATGTTCAGAAATGTACTTACTATCAGATATAATGTAAGAGCAAAATACCATAATACCTTGTTTAATAAATTTTAGGGTGCACTGATTTTCACACTTAAATGAGGATACTTTTACATCCAAATGAAGATGCATCTTATAACCGAGGGAATTTTATAATTATCTGAAAGTATTTTGTGTTTTTTTTCTCCCTTTAGAAGTACATTTTATGAAGTATATTTTATTTTATTTTTTCCAGATTTCTTGTATAATTGACCTATAACAAAAAAGGTTCATTTTACATTGTTGATATCTTAGGTTTCATTATATACAGTAATCATCTTTTAAGTAGACATAACCTATAAATCATATAGTGTTAAGAATCGGGAAGATGCTGGAGCCACAACCACTTGTCAGAACACCGAGCGAGTGCTGTTGGTTAGGAAGTACTATGACACCGAAGAACACTGCCAATCAAATAAATTCTGTTTCTCTCTTTTCTGATGGAGTGATGGCCTACCTGAAAATGGGGGAAAAATTTCACATTAACTTCCTTGACATAAATGAAAAACTTGACAGTTTCCAGTATATTTTTACCAGAAGAATTTTAGGAAATTGAGTTGGCACACGTTGAAAGATACCCTTATAGAGTTCCATTAATAGCCCGAGGATGGTTTTCTATAGGTAATATCATTAGCCTGGAACAATACTGCATTTTACTTAGTAATTGGAATGAAAAATATATAAGGGGATAAATTGGTGGTGTCAAGAGAATAAAAGATTCTAAATTAACTGTGGATGGTTTTGTCAAAAACATCAATAGATACATAGTATGTTGGACCGTAGAGTTGTTTATGTAAAGAATTGAGGCTTGGCATTAACCCCTCAGGGAAGAAAAATCTGGGCAGCACTTCTCAGGAAAATTAAAAGAAATCAAAATTGATTTAAATAGAAGAATCTAGACATTAGGAGTTATGAGGAGAAGAGGTATAAGCTTTTCTCCCATTTCTGTTAACAGAGAGTAAGAACAAATGAATATTAATGAGAGCAGAAAATACGCAGTTTGGTTGTTGTAATAGTACCAGAAAGGAAAGGAACATCTTTTCTTAGAAATTTTGAATGCAGTGTATAATTGCATCTGATAATAATGGTATAATAGTCTCCATGAAGGATATACTCCAAGATCCCCAGTAGCCCCCTGAAACTGTGGATAGTACCAAACCATACATGTACTATGTTTCTCCTATGATAAAGTTTAATTTACATATTAGGCATAGCAAGGGATTAACAACAGGAATAAAATAAAACAATTACAACAGTATACCGTAATAAAAGCTACATGAATGTGGTCTCTCTCTCTCTCAAAATGTCTTACTGTACTGTTCCTCACTCTTGTGCTTGTGATGATGGGAGAGAAGAGAATGCCTGTATGATGGGACGGAGGGAGCTGAGTGATGCAGGCGCCGTGACAGTGTTCAGCTACTCGGGACTCTGACAATATGTTACAAGGAGAACCGTCTGCTTCTAGACCACAGCTGACAACGGGCCCCTGAAACCGCAGAGAAAGTACAGAAAGCGAACCTTTTGTGTGAACTCATTTGGTAAATACGTGTTAAATGTCTTCCACGGGTGAGGCTAACGGTAGGTGCGAATTCCCGTTTGAATACAAGAGACTACTCCAGGGAGTAGATATAAGGGGCCCCTCCTGCTTCTGGGACGTTCAGGGAAGTGGCTAGCAGGCTAAGTGAAACTTCCCGAGAAATGGAAAACCAAAAGGGGGGGTAATGTACCAAGATGTTACAGAGGGTCAAGAATAGAATGACTGTATAAACTTAGTCACCCTTTGATGTCAATTAAACTGACCTTCATATCAAGTACCTTTTGAATATTCCTTACGAAAGGTCCAGAGAAGCAAGAGGAGGTTAGCAATGCTGCTCATATTTTTTTGTCATTATTTACAGTGTATTATGTACACAGTGTAATCCGTCAGCCAACTTTAATTTCATAAGCTATTCATTGTGTTTAAACAGTGCCTTTCTTATATTAAATATTTATGGCAGTCTTTGAGAAGAATACATTAAAATGGCAGATGCGGGTCATTTTAAACATTTCCTTGATTGAAAGAAAGGGGACCCCCTTGTGAATTTATAGTCTGCTTTCAAAGAAAGTTCACAATGTCTGATAATAACCCAAGGAGGCAAGAATTCCACCAATTCCCAGCACTGTGATTTCAAAAAGCAGTGGCTGTAAACAATCTTCATGCTTCAGCACCCCCCATTTTAAAGCTGTTTGCAAGGGCACTGAAGAATGGTGAACAAAAACATTTACAGTTGTATTGCCTATTAATAATTCAATAGGAGTACACCACTTTTGCATTAATATTACCTTTTCATCGATTTTTAACCACACTAGCAAAAATAAAGGGAGAAATCCAGTTTTTGACAGGAAGATCTATCCTAGACTCTAGAATTCTAGAACTTGGGAGCTCCATTTGGAATCCTATCCTAGGTGTCCAGAAGGAGGGATGTGCTTTTTTGCTTTCCTGATTGCTGTTTGCCTTGGTAATGAATAAGCCCAAATCCAGGAATGATAGCAATTTTTTCCCCTTTGTGTCTTCTGGTTAAACTTAGAAGAACTGTACATCTTTAGTTACATTATCTTCTTTGGTAGTCATCATAAAAGCTACTCTCTTTAATAGCTACTCTCTTTTCCTGAATATAAAAATTAAATCTATGAATTTTTTTTAAATTCTTGGAAGATTATTTACTAATCTTCATTGTATCATTTGACTGTTGAGAGTTGCGATGGTTCTTTCCTAACCAGTCCTATTCTGTTTTTTTCTGAGTGAATGGTCTGTATGTGATGGAAAAGGGAGATGATTGTCTCTGAAAGTGCTGTTTCAGAGACAGTTACCTTTTCCCCCCTGCTTTTTCAGCATAGTTCTCTTTTTTTATTAAATTTTTTCTTTTAATTCCAGTATTATTAACATACAGTGTAATATTATTTCAGGTATATAATTACAAATATAATTTCAGGTGTACAAGATAGTGATTCAGCTCTTCCATACGCCACCCCGTGCTCATCACAATAGGTGCCCTCCTTCATCCCCGTCACCTATTTCCCCCCGTCGCCCACCCCCTCCCCTCTGGTGACCATCAGTTTGTTCTCTAGAGTTAAGAGTCTGTTTCTTGGTTTGTCAGACAGTTGCTTTAAGTGTCTATTTCATTCATGTTTGGGAAGAGCTTTGAAAACCTCAAGCCAGAGAAATTGTGGCTCTTAGAGCACTTACATCACTTGCCAATCAATAGTGACCATCCTTGGCTGACAGAGTAATTATTTTACAATTATATGAAATGTATGGGTATGTGTGACTGCCGTGGGCAACCCGATAATTTCAGAGTCCCTTTAAACTTGTATTTCTCAAGTAATTGTTCAGCAGTTATTAAGTGGGGATGCGAAGAAACTGATTTTCTAGTAGGAAAAATTATAGATCTTTATTTTCAAAAATGGCTTGTTATGGGGGCGCCTGGGTGGCTCAGTTGGTTGAGCGTTTGACTCTTGCTTCAGTTCAGGTCATGATCTCAGGGTCCTGAGATCGAGCCCCGTGTGGAGTCTGCTTGAGATTCTCCCCCTCTCCCTTTGCCCCTCCCCCTGCTCACACTCTCTAAATTAATTAATTAATTAAATTAAAAAAGAAAAGAAAAGGCTTGTTATGTGCACTGACTGTTTCAAATCACATTTGAAAATGTAATTCAGGAATTTTTCCACAGATGTGCTTCTAAGAATCTATGAAACCCCTGAACTGTCAAGGAATATGTTGTATGTGGCTTGCTTTTAGAAGGGGGTCCTTAACTTCTCTCAGTGTTAAAGGGGATCTTTAATGCAAACAAGCTGAGCTAAATAGCCTGGTGTAATCTCCTTATTTTCCAGATGAAGAAACTGAGAGCCCACAAAAATCACATGACTTATTTAAAGTGAGGCAGTATTAGAGGGGCTCCGGTTAACATCCTTTCTCTTACTATGGGCTGTCCCTGAGGTTTCCAGTATTCTTTTAGAATTTAGATGTTCTGAACCTGGAATTGAAAAAAATTTTATGAACCTTTTCCATACAAAAATTTATTCAACCTGAAGTACATATGAGCTAGTATCCCAGATTCATAATGTCTAGGGCGTATTGTCTTGAGTTCCATCTTATCTTAAAGATAATATCTACAGAAGTCAGCCAATATTCATTACATCTGATAAGTGAAAGTGATGCCTGCTCCCCCACCTAATTTTAATCCTATGCAGCAGAAATGTAGCCTCTCCTTATTCTAGCATTTGTCAGAATAAATCCTGGCAGTTCCAGAAAACGTGGAGGGTTCCCAGTAGACATTGAATGGATCCTCACTTAAGGTCGGAACTTAATAGGATGACTTTCCTTAGCATAGTAACAACAGATGGCTTGAATGTATGCAGTCACTCATCTGCTGGTTTTCTTTGGGGAGGGGTCACATAGAGGTATCCTGTTCTTCCTGGTAATAAAGGCTAGCCTTTGGGGGAAGGATACTGGTCTACAGAGCAGTACAATGTAGGAGAAAATGGAAGGGAGAACCCAGAAGAGCAGAGATGGTCCCCAGCAAGAGGAGAAGTAGGAAAAGTAAGATTTACTCAAGAAGGCAGTGAGATAGGGATATTCTAACAAGGGCAGTTATTCATGAGGAAGGAATGATGGCAGATTGGATGTTTCCTGTGAATCTTAATCTTGTTTCACCTTTTACTAATCTTTTTGTATTTTGATATTAGCAGTGATTTTTGCTTTTTATTTGGCTTATTCTTTTATTTCCATACTCATCAAAGTAGGGTGTTTTTGTTTTTGCTTATTTTTGTAGCAGGCATGGCATGGGCTAATTCATTATTTTTATCTTTAATGTTTGCTGGCAGACAGCAGCCCTGAAGATCTGCCCGTGTCCACCTCAGAGGCCAGTAGCAAGTGTGTTCTCCTCCATTGGAGATGGGCTTTTGAGGCCCCTAGCCGCACCTGCATGGCATCCAAGCACCAACTCATGTCATGTCTACTCTCCAGACACCAAGAATACAAGGAAAAAAGGCTCTGATTTGGCACATTTGTTTTCAGGGGGTCAGCTCCTGGCTTATGATTTTAGTACGTGTTTAAATACTGTGAAACTGTATTTTCTTTTTTCCTTTTTTTTGATCTGTCTTCATAAAGTTGGTTTAGAAGAAAATTTCTATATCAAGTTGTTTGGATTTTCTGAATCAAAAGTGTAAGTGATTTCTGGACTTCTTTCTTGACAAAAAGTGCCGAGAAAAGCTGCATTAAAACAACAAATCTAATTTTAAAAACACTTAATGAGTTAAAAAGCAGACTCAAACCAAACTAATGAAAGCTATTTAGGAGAAGTCAGTTGAAGTGGTTTTAAGCATTTATTTCATTGCTTTTTTTAACTCCTTGACTGTTAACACTATAAATGGTGAATCTGAGAAAAATTAACTTGTTCTTGAACTCTATAAAAGTATTTTTTTTCTTTTAATTAACTTTATTGTTTTTAAAGCCCTGTATCAAGCTCTATTTCTGTGCTTGGGTAGTTCCCATTTGCAAATGGGGCAATTTCTGCATATAGGTCTGAATAGGCTATGCCACAATTATCCTTTTTATTGTAACTTTACTGTCAAAGAAGTAGTTTTCTTCTCCAAATGGAAATTCCAGAGTAACTCAAATGCCTTAGTAAACATCTTGTCATTTCCAATTTCCAAAGGCAATGGCCCCTCGTCCAGCAAACAAAACCTGTGTTGAGACCTGGAATGGGCCCCCATCCCCTCATTATTACTTTGGTATCTCACATAATAATAACAGTTGCTAGCATTTGTTGTTTACTCTGTGCCTGGTGAATGGGGATTGTTTTGTATGGATTATTATCTCAGTTAATCTTTACGGCAACCCTGTGTGGTGTGGGTATAATTTTCTTCGTCTCGCAGCTGAGGAAATCTAAGCTCAGAGCCACGTAGTTGACTTACCCAAGGCTACCTAGCTAGTAAATGGCAGGGCCAGAGTTCTAACCCAGGCTGACTCTAACTAAAGCGTACTCTAACATGAGTCACTGTGCTATACTAATACATAGGGATATACATTTGTTGAGATGTATGTAATGTTTTCTAGTTGTAAGTAATTTTTTAAAAGATTTATCCATGAGAGGAGAGAGAGGGAGAGAGAGAGAAAGCAGGGGGAGGGGCGGAGTGCGGGGGAAAGAATCTCAAGCAGACTGCCGCTGAGTGTGAAGCCCCACGTGGGGCTCGATCCTGCGACCTACAATATCATGACCTGAGCGGAAACCAAGAGCCAGATGCTCAATGGACTGAGCCACCCAGGTGTGCCCCTAGTTACAACTCATTTTGAAGCCACTTCAGCTTAGAGGAGAAATTATAATAATTGGCCCTGCTCCAGGTATCAGGGCCTATGCAACCTAGAAAATTTTGCTGGAAATCTTACTGGAAAATCTGTCATTGAATTGTAACAATCCCAAGTCACTATGCCCATTTTACAGACAAGGCGTAGGAGATGTTAATGTGCTTGTTGTCACTGACAGGTAAGGCGTCCGCCAGGGGTTGTGAGCCTGGTCTGGAGCTGGCTGTCTCCCAACAAAGCTATTCTACCATAGCTGGGTGGGAACTACTCGGACAGGCCACACAAATATTAAAGTGCAGTTCAGTTCTTTTTAAAGAGGTGTGCTGGTATTTTTCTCTGTGGTATCTGATTATCTTTAGAACACTTTCTAGAGATTTCCTACCCACAGATATAGGAAAAAAAATTTTGTTTTAAAATTTGCTGTTGCCTAGAAAGTTACATATGTGAAGTATTTCCCTCCTTTCTTACCCATCACTTTCCTTCGATTAGCAAATATTAGTTAAGTACTTACCATGTGTGGTAGTCATTGTGTGAAGAGCTGAGAGCACCTAGATGAATACAACATACACCCCTACCTGAAAGAACCTCGAAATGTTTTTTGTGTAATTGCCGTGTACAGCTTGCTTTGACGTTCACAAATGAGTAAAAATTCACAAAATCTTCAGGGGATTGATTTTACAGTACAGATTGTCTCCATGTATTTAATATGCACCTCAAACGTTGCATTCTGTGTCTCTACTTCAGTACTCACAGACCCATAGAATCTTCCGTCACTGTGTCACGTACTTAGCTCTTCCAGTTCTGTGTCTCTTTGACTGTTACGGAATGCCTGTGTAGCATGGGAACACACAGACCATTTGCAGACTCTTTTTTTTTTTTTTTAAGATTTTACTTATTTATTTGACAGAGAGAGACACAGCGAGAGAGGGAACACAAGCAGGGGGAGTGGGAGAGGGAGAAGCAGGCTTCCCGCGGAGCAGGGAGCCCGACGCGGGGCTCGATCCCAGGACCCCGGGATCACGACCTGAGCTGAAGGCAGACGCTTAACGACTGAGCCACCCAGGCGCCCCGCAGACTCTTTTTAAGAATCTGGAGCCTGGGGCGCCTGGGTGGCTCGGTCTCTTGAGTGTCCAACTCTTCATTTCAGCTCAGGTTGTGATCCTCAGGGTTGTGAGATCGAGCCACGTTGGCCTCCAGGCTCAGTGCGGAGTCTGCTTGTCCCTCTCCCCACGCTTGCATGTTCTCTCTTTCTCTCTCAAATAAATAAATAAATAAAATCTTTTTTTTTTTTTTTTTTAATCTGGAGCTTATATTCCTTTGGGGGATTAATAATTGGGAAGTATGAAATCATAGTATGAGTGTTAACTAAATTCAAGGAGGGAGTTTTAAAAGTCTTGTAAAGGTGTGAAATCTTTTTTTTTTTCTTTTTTAGGATTCTGTGACTAAATATATTTAAGTTGTTGCTGTATACTCTCATGAGCCCTGACCTAGCATTTCTCTAAGTGTGGTGATCAGGATCGCCAGGGTACATGGTCTTGGACAGCTCAGACATCTCAGACCTACTTCATTAGAATCTTGCCCACCTTTCTCCCTTGAATTTTTAACATGCTTTGGCGGATTCTTAAACACAATAGCACTTGAGACCTATTTTCTTGTCGATTTTGTCTGTATTTAAGCAGAAGCAGAAGAAACTCTGGTTTGAGATAAAAAAGAAATTGCAGAGGGATTCCTGATGCCCTGTGAGCCCTAGAGGACGGCTCCATAGATCTCTGTCAATTGAGTTGACGCAGTGCCATTTGGCCCGACAGCTTACCTTCCTTCCTTAACTAGCGGGAGTTTCTTCAGTGGCTTTAAGTAGGATCAGGTTGGATTCCCCTAAATCCAAATTCCAGTCTTGAGGACTCTCACTTCTTAGAGAACCTAATTTCCCAACAAACACTCAAAATGTTCCCTTAAAAATGGTGGGAGAGTATTTCTACTTAGTTCCAAAGAGACCCCTTCTTTTGATGAATTCTTGTAATCTTCACAAGCTCCTCTTGGGGGAAACTAGCCAACAGTGTTAACTTTTATTATATATACACTTGCTATGAGCCAGACCCTCTACTAGATATTTTTTGTGTTACTGAATTTAAATTCTTACTGAATTTAACAGTTATGTGAAGGGGTTATTATTTATCCTCAGGTCAACTTGCCCAAAGACATCGAGTCAAAGGAGCTAGGAATCAAACTTTGGTTGGCTGAATTCAAAACTGAATAAATGGAAGACTATGCTTCCCACTCTGAATCACAAAAAAATCCATCCCATGAAGCCACCACCTTTCCAAACTTATAATCAGCAGAGTAGCACTGAATGAAAGGACTCTCTTCATCTATCCTGAAAGAGGGTCGCCTCCTTTCTGAATTTAAGTGTATCCGTTACCCAGGAGAATATAGTACCATTTGCCTCGGGGCAATAAGATAATTGTTTGGTCTTTCCTTCTGGCTCTTACAGGATTAGAATAAACAAAGGTGATGTTTATGTCAATAACGTTATTTAGCCAAAAGGTGACACTGTCAATGTGAAGGAATGGCTTGATGATAGTTGACTCTAAGAAAGTGATGAGATATTTATGAACTAAAACTGGAGACTCAAAATTAAGAATGCCTCTGTAACTGTAACTTTAGCACATTTGCCTGAATGTTATAATGTATTCACTGTAAAGTCTAGAAGCCTTATAAATATATGACTGGCAGTCGCCTCAGGCAGAAATCTTTTACTGATGCAATGAGATAAAAGTAATTAAGCTACATGTAGACTGATGGGTAATTAAATCCATGTGAAGCATTTTGTAACTAATTGCTATGTTCTAATCACAGATTGCTTTCTATTTGTCAAGGTAAGTGTATATAATTACACAGTCCTTATTTTCTTTAATCTGAAATCATCCCAGTTGGGTGAATATTTTTAAGCACTCTGAGTCTTAGAATATTTGGTACATTTCTTGCATAAAGGTAATTTGCATATTTTATAATTTGAGGGCCTTTTATAGTAAAATAGCTTTTAGTGTCACAGCAATTTTGTGGTCAATAACAGTTTCTACAATCTAGGTTCATTGTTCGATTTTTAATTTATTTTTTTAATAGTAAGGCTGGTTTGTTATTTACTGAATGCCAGTAGTGTTCAGAGCATTACATGGACTGTGGTACTAATCACAGTAGCTTGAAAAGACCAAGGATCAGTAAGTGGATTTAAAATAGAATATTTCAAATGACTCCAGTAAAATAAATAAATGGCTTTGGGGGTGGGAGAGTCTCTGGATGGGAGCGCAGCGCGGGCAAGATAGGACTGTAACTACTCACTAGGCCGTTTCTGGAAACAGGCCTGGAGGGGGTTTCATCTCCTGGTGGGAGCAGAATTTTGGATGTGGACACCCACTCAGAGCTTGTTTTTGCTGTCATTGTTTGTGTTTTTGTTTTTTTTAATACAAGTTGCCCCTGCTGCTACATGACACTGGACAGTGTGCTGCTGGAATGCAGGACCTGTGTGTCACTCCGCTTCGTGTTCTAGGCATGGTGCCTGGCAAGCGGATCTCACTTGGTTGATATTTGTGGAATGACTCTGAGGAATATGTTGACCGAGAGGGAATCCATGATCATTTTCTGCAGATTATCTTCCTCTGTGAACTTCCCTTTCTCATTCTCTACGTGGATAGATCTTTAAGGCATATTATAAAGTCATTGCATTAAAAAAAAAACCCTGTATTTAATTCACTTTTTATACATGCTTTTTATTAGATTAACTGTGTAACATCTTTTTTTTAATTGCTAATGACTTTTAATAGCCTTGTAATTTGTAATGAATATTCCTTAACTTTAGTCTTCTCTAAGTGATAACTATTATGAGGAAGTATGGTTTCCTAAGGCGACATTGCAATGTAATTATTAGGGGGCCAGACACTTCCCCCCTCCTTCTCCCCACTGTCTTTCCTCCAGCTGTTAAAACCGTTCCGTATGGTGTGCAGAGCTGGGAGTCTTCAAGCTGCACCTGACCTGCTTCCCTGCCTTCTAACCCGGAAGAGCTTGTGGACAACCTGCCAGCGATTTGATTATTTTTCAGATACAAATGCTGTGTTGATTCCTTTACACCACTGTACCTGGTCCCATAGTTTCTTTTTGTATTAATGCATATAACAATAAATATAGGTGTAATATATTTTATCTTTGTTACATCTAAGTTTAATACCTCAAGAGTATAGAATATTCTTAGCCATTGCTAAGGCTTCTCATATATAGGCTTTTGTCCTGGTAACCAGTTCCTTGCCTCGATGTTTTTGCTTTTTAACTTTTACTTTGAAATAATCCAGACTTACAGTAATGTTGCAAAAATAGTACAGAGAGTTAGCGTTTACCCTCATCCACCCTGCTCAAATGTGAATTATCTTCCATGACCCTAGTACTATGATCAATACCAGAAAACTAATGTTGATCCCATTGTCCCACTGAATTCCTTTTTCTGGTTCAGCATCCAGCTGAGGAGGCCATCTGATGTGTAGTCATTATGTCCCCCCAGTCTCCTAACCCCCCATCTGGGGTGGTACCTTGTCCTTCCTCGTCTTTTATAACATTGATATTTTTGAAGGATGTGTACTGGCCATTTATTTTATAGAACCTCTCTCAATTTGGGTTTGTGTGATGCTTTTGCATGATTAAATTCAGATTATGTATTTTTGGCAAGAGTACCACTGAAGTGATACTGGACACTCTTCAGGTCATCCAGGTACATGATGTTGAGATGTCTCACTACAGGGGGGATTCATTTTTATTACTCAGTTAAGATGGTGTCTGCCAGGTTTCTCCCCTATGAAGTTCATTTTTTTTCTCAGTAAGTACCTTGCAGGGATGAACTTCAAGACTGTGCAGTTACCTTGTCTCTCTTCAACTCTTGACCACCAACTTTAACATGCACTGATGATTCTTACCTCCAACGATTATTACCATGGTGTTTGCCAAATGGTGACTTTTCTATCTTTTCTCTTACATTTAGTAATTGGAATTATATTATCAGGAATATCTGTGCTTTTTCCTTTACTTATTTATGTAATTGTGGACTCATGGATATTTATTTTATTCTGTGCTTCAAATTTCATTACTATCATTATTTATATTATTGCTCAAATTGTCCCAGATTGGCCATTTGGCAGCGTCTCAGACACTGTTCTGTTGCGAGATGCATCAGTGAACAAGACAGATGAAAATCTCAGTCTTATTGTAGCTTTCATTCTAGTTGGGGGTGGGGTGGAGAGACAATATACAATAAACATAATTAGAAATAAATTATATAGTATGTTAGAACAAGCCACTTTTCTCTATTTTTCCTTCTGCCTGCTCCCCCTTCCTGCTATCTATATTCACTGAGTAATTTTCTATGCATGGATACTGTTGGTCATCTTTAAAATAAACAATGAATGAAAGAGACCCTCTCTGGGACCTCACCTTCATCCATCAGCAGCTGAAGTCACATGAAATAACACAAAAGAATGAGGGAATTTCCAATTGAGAATAATTTTTTTTTTTTTACAAGGGTTTTGTAGAATATTTAAGTGAACTCAGGTTTGAAGTATCAAAATGGTGTTTCCTGGAAGAGATTATCAGACTTGGTAGAAGTAAATTAAAGCATTTAAAAAACTTAACCAATATACTTATAAAAAAATAACAATAATTTTGCTGTAATGGGCTGAGTTCGGGCCAGGGCAATTACCGCAAGTACTCTGTTTTCTTCTTAAATCATTTCTCCATAGTTGGACAATACCACAGTGATAGGTAGGTTGCAGGAATGGAGGGAAAGGTGGAGAGTTTCCTTGTAATGGTTTCATGGAGGGCTACTGGGGGGTAGTAAATGTTAGTTTTTATTAAGTTAGTATAAGTGGTTTGGTTATGATATTTCCTTTTTTCTCAGAGAAGAAGAGTTGTGTAAATCAGACTTGTAAATTGGGAGCTTTTAAAAAGTTTCCTATTCAACTCATGCCCTGATTAACAGTAGACCGGTTACATATCTTACCCATTTTCTATGTTTGTTTTCTCATTTTAAAGTTATAAGATAAATAATGGTTTACTGTTGGAGGCAATTTGTAGATCTTTGAATATCTCATGCTTGGGAATGCTATTTGCGTAAAACTACATTATTGAACATATATTTTGGTAGTGAGAATTAAGGATTCAGGAAACTTTTTAAGTATAGCTTTTTGTGTGTTTGTTTTTGAAGTAGGCTCCACACCCAGTGTGGAGCCCAGTGCGGGGCTTGAACTCACGACCCTGAGATCAAGACCTGAGGTGGACACTTAACCGAAGGAGCTGCACAGGCGCCCTTAAGTATAGTTTTTTTTTTTTTTTTTTAAGATTTTATTTATTTATTTGACAGAGACACAGCAAGAGAGGGAACACAAGGAGGGGGAGTGAGAGAGGGAGAAGCACGCTTCCCGCGGAGCAGGGAGCCCGATGTGGGGCTCGATCCCAGGACCCTGGGGTCATGACCTGAGCCGAAGGCAGATGCTTAAGACTGAGCCACCCAGGCGCCCCGCCCCTAAGTATAGTTTTCAGTAAATTAATGATCTTGGTATTTTTTTTTTTAATATTGTGAACTATATAAAATGTGCGAGTCAAAGATGACTTCAAACATGATAACACAAAATGGTTGCAGAATTGAGAGTTTCTTAATGTCATTTTTTATTTATTAACTTTAATATTTTGCAGTTTTCTTAAAATATAGCAACACAATCAAGTAGATAGAAACAAGCATATGTAAATGAAGTATAAAATATATAAGGTATAGCATCTTATATGTATCAGGTTATTTAACTGAAGAATTTTTAGTTTTTCTTGATTATTTCGGAGAAAGTATAATTTATTAATAAAGTTCATATTAATTCTTTCAGTTCTTCATTGTAGATAGTTCTATAGTCTATAACAGTGCTGTCCAATCAAAATGTAATGTGAGCCATGTATATAATTTAAAACTTTCTAGTAGCCATGTGAAGAAAAGTTGGAAGATAGAGGTTAAATTTATTTTAGAAGATATTTTAATTAACCTAGTGTATGCATATGTAACCATTTCAACTTACAGTCAATATGAAAATTCTTAATATTTACATTCTTTTTTCATACTGCGTCTTCAGCATTTGTACACTTACAGCACAGGTCAGTCTGGAATAATTATATTTTAAGCGCTCCTTAACCACATACACTGATGGCTATCATATTGGTTAGTGCAGCCTTATACTCTTAATGCATCTCGTTATTTATGCATTGTTTTGGTTTTCTTCAGCCATTTCTTACTTCTAATGCTGCTAAAGCTTTCTTTCTTTTGAGATTTTAGTTGGTACTTGTCACGTTGCCGTAATTACAGTCAAAGCTGTATAGAGGTTGTCTTTGAGTCACTGAATTGGCATAAAAAGTATTATGTTCGAGTTCCTTCCTTGGAAGTTAAGAGATTCATTCTTATTCCTGCCCTGCTACTGGTTATTGTATAACTTTCGGTAAGTCCACTTAATCTTTCTGATCTTCAGAGTCTTTGTTTATAAAATAAAGTGGATAAAGTCTTGCATTTTCTAACTAGACAATTGTGATTTTTACAATCATTTTTGTGTTTTTTACTCAAATACATCGATCAGTTACCCTGGTACGCGCGGTGTGAGGTATACTAACCAAAACAGAAAGATCTAATGGAATCTGTCTTCAGTGAGTGGCCAGTCGATGGATCATGAAGAGAGAGAAGTGACCTTAATTCACTCTGAAGTATAGAATTACTAAAGTCTTACCTCATATCTGGATACGAACTGGAGGGCCCTGAACTGGAATAATTGGGGCAAGGAAAAAGATGAGGTCATTGGAGTATTGGTTTGTTGTTCTCCTCCGTGTCACCAGACAACTGTATTTTATCTTTCTTTGAAAAGCGGAGAAGTAAGAAATTACCATTTTCACCCCTGTGAGGTAGTTATCTTTAAATGGCATTCACATTTTCCCCTTAGGCCAGAGGAGAGTTAACATTCTATTTTTAAATACTGAATATTAGCTATCTAAATTAGCCTCACATAGTAGAATTTAATAAAGGTCATTGCACTTAATTATGCTTATATAACCACTTAAATTAAAACACACTGACTTCGTTGGTTGATTTATCTTCTTTCAAGTGTTTTATGAAACAGAAAAAAAAGATGGACTTTAGTAATATTTATTTAATCACAGGAACTAATACTCGTTCACATTTTAAATTATAAAACATTTCTAAAATATGTAAAACTAACACAATTAATTAGAAGCTAACTCAGTTTAAAAAATTATTTTTAACATTTTATCATATTCAATTCAGACTTTAAAAAAAATAAAGATAATATTGAAGCCTGCTGTGTGTATCTTACCACGATTCCATCACGACTCATTATAATTCCCATCATTTCTTCTTTCTATTTTTCCTGTCTTCTTCTGGATTGCGTATTATGATTCCATTTTATCTCCACTAATGCCTTGTAAGCTATACCTCTATTTGACTGATTGATTGATTGATCGTGGGTTGCTCAAGGGTTCAGATATACACATTTAACTTATCCCAGTCAACCTTTAAACAATATGTCACTCTTTCACTATAGCATAAGAACCTTATTACTGTACACTTCCATTTTCTCCTTCCTTCTCCTTTTTGTATTATTGTCTTTTTTTTTTTTTTGCTTATAGACCCCTCAACATATTGGTGTTATTTTTGCTTTAAACAGTCAATTGTATTTTGAACTGATAAAAAGTGAGAAAAATAGCTTTTCTGTGTACCCACAAATTTACCAATTTCTGGTACTGTTCTTCCCTTTGTGTATTTTCTGGTGCTTTTCTTTCCATCTGGAATCATTTCTTTTCTGTTTAAAGATCTTTTTTTCTTACTCTTTAGACTAGTGGTCTGCTGGTAATGAATTCCCTCAGCTTTGTCTGCAGTCTTTATTTTGCCCTCATATTAATAGCTATTTTTTTTGTTGTATTTTCATCGAATAGTTTTCCAGAGTTTTGAGGATGTCTCTCCATTGCATTCTGGTTTGCACATTGGCTGACAAGAAGTTTTCTCTCCTGTGTTTGTGCCTCTGTGCAGTGCCTTCCTCACCCCCTCCTCCCCAACAGCTTTTAAATTTTCTTTATGTTGCTCTTTTTTTTTTTTTTTTTTTTTTTAAGCAATTTGTTTATAATGAACTTTGGTGTGCTTCTCTTTATGTTTATTTTACTGCGATTGATTGAGTTTCTTGAATTTGTGGCTTATACATTTCACCAAATTTGGAAATAATTCAGCCATTATTTCAGGGAATCTAATTATGTGTGTTGTGTGATTTGGTTTGGTGTGATTCTGCTCTGTTCATTCTTACTCTCCGTTCTTTCTCTCTGTGCTTCATTTTGGATAGTTTATGTCACTAGGTCTTCAACTTTATCTCTAGAAATTTCAATAGGGTCTTTTTCTCATATCATCTATTTCTTTTCTCATAATGTTAACATTTTCCAAGCATATGGACCACATTTACAATAGCTGTTTTAGTGTCCTTGTCTGCTAATCTCATCATCTCTGTAATTTATGACTCTGTTCCTATTGATTGATGCTTTTCCTGATTTTAAACATAGTGTTTTCTTTCCTGTCTGCATGCCTGATAATTTTTGTTTGGATGCTAGGCATTTTAAATTTCATGTTGTTGAACATTGGATTTTGTTGTTTTCCTTTAAAAAGTTTTGGACTTTGTTCTTTCACAGAGTTAAGTTATTTAAAATTACTTTGGTCTTTTGAGGCTTTCTTTTAAGGTTTGTTAGTATAAGTCCAGAGCAGGTTCTAGTTTAACACAAATTTTTCTCAACTATTAAGGCAAAATAGCCTTCTAAGGACTCTATCTGGTCAGTCATGTATTCTAAGATCTTTCTGTTGGCTTCTAGGAACACAAATCATTCTTGGTCCTCCGTGACTTCTAAGACTTGTGTGGCCCACTGCTTTGCTGTGATGCTTTCAAACCAGCCTTGGGATTTAGTTTCTTCTCATGCATGTCCAGATAGTATTCAGCCAAAAACTTGAGGGGAGCCCTCAGCTGATTTTTGGAGCTCCATCTCTGTGCAACTCTTTCTTCTATAATATTTAACCCAGTGTACTGCAGCTTTCTGAGTTTCAGTCTCTTTCTTCTCAACTCAGCAAGATCATTGGGCTCTGTTTGCTTTCCCCTTTTCCGCACTGTGGCTTAGAAAATGCCTTTAGGAAGTAAGATGGGTAATCATAGGACTAACCTGTCTGCTTCTTTCAAAAATCACAGGCCTGCACTACCTGTTATTACTTGTCTGATGATTGTTATTCATACACGTTGTCAAATTTTCTAGTTGTTTATAGCATTGAGGCAATTCCTGTAACAGTTAATCCTTCGTGTGTAGAAATGGAAGTCCTCACTGTGTTTCCTTTTAATTAAAATTTTGTGTTGTCATCAGTATGACCAGAGTCCACAATTTATCCTGGATATTATACATTCCTCCACTGAAACACCATCAGTAGATATAATTTTTTTTTTAAGATTTTATTTATTTATTTGACAGAGAGAGAGAGAGCGAGAGAGGGAACACAAGCAGGGGGAGTGTGAGAGGGAGAAGCAGGCTTCCTGCCGGGCAGAGAGCCCGATGTGGGACTCAATCCCAGGACCCTGGGATCATGACCTGAGCTGAAGGCAGATGCTTAACGACTGAGCCACCCAGGCACCTGGTAGATATAATTTTGATTAGCATAGCTTGGTCAAGTTATAGAGTTGGTTATTGGTATATATGTTATTTTACTATAATGGATGGTAAAATCACCTTTCATTAATACCACCTGCAAGTGTTTATAGTGCTTTCTTTTTAGAAATTTTAAATTGAAAAGATAGCTGATCATTAAATCTTTGATATGTGGGGTATGTATCAGACCTTCCTATCTGATTATTCTTTTTTCCTTAGGGCACAACTACCTGCTTCTCCATAGAACTTCCAAACTTTTAAATATTTTTTTGTCTTAGAGTTGCGCCTTACTCTTTCATTATGTAGGGACAGTGCTCACCACCCGACCCCCCTTTTTTTTACTTTTTATTCACCAGAAAAAAAAATATCTTCAGATTTCCATAACATCAGACCTGGAAAGGGCACACTTAAACATTTACAGGAATATTTTAACCCACTTTTTGGTCAGTTGCCAAAGTATGGTAGCTAAAAAGAGCCAATCTGACCTGAATTATGCTATTTATCACTATAGTTACTTGGTGTGCGGGTAGTAAGTTCTTGAGGGTGAGCCTGTTTTTTTCTTTAATGAAGGAAAAATGAATTTTTCCTTTCCTTTTCCTGCCTCATAAGAAGGGATTTTTTATACTTGTTCTTATTTGTCCTTCCTTCTGAAATTGTAGCAGTGGTTCAAACTCTGAAGATTGTCTGAGTTTGTGGCAAATGTTGGTTTGTTGGATGTCAACTTAAATGATGTGAAGTGAGAAGCTGGGGTCTCATTAGTAATCCTTAGGCTCTGTTGAAGGGAGAAGAAACAGAATAGATAAAAGATCACCACCACCTCCTTTCCCTCCTTTCCCTCTAGGTGCTACCAACTAGATGGCATAAATGTGTTACTGGTCTCAGGTTCTTTTACTTGTTTCTATTTAATTTTGTGAGTCTGATTTCAGGCATTTTGGTCAATTATAATAGTCCTTCTAAAAAAAGAGCAAAAGAAAGTAATTTTTTTAGACAGACTGGACATTGACATTATCTGTTACTCCTTTTCCTGTTTCTACTTATATACCAAATATAGTGATTTGAGAATTCTGAAATGGCACCGAATATTCATGAGCTTAAACACGAAAATATCTTAAAGCACAGAGTTATTGAGAGCTTTCACTAGCAAGTATAATATACATGTTGCATATTCATTGCCTATGACAGTGAATAGGTTATCAGCATGTAATTTTTGTTCCCTTAGCTCTGCTTGGTGAGCTTGAACCTCTTGCAACCACTTATGCCCCCACTGGCTCCCATCTTATAATTCTTTTTCACCACAAATTCCTCTCTTCCACCACTTCACGTCAACCACACTGACCTCGTTGTGGTTGATTGGGAACGATAAACATGCTGATGCTGGATCTTAATTTCCTCTGCTGCAAGTGCCCTGCCCACAGCTAAATGCACATGGTGCACTTAACGCCTTGGTTCGTTCAGGGCTCGTGTCATCCTGAGTCTTCCTCAGCTACTCCTCGTCAAAAAGAACAACGTCCTGACCCAACCACTTTATCACTCATTCTTTATCCTTCTTTTAAACATTTTATAGCACTTACTTATACTTGACAGTATATTAGTCATCTTTTAGTTTATTGTATACCTCACATGAATAAATTTCATTTAAGATCTAGCACAGTGTCTGGCACATTATAATGTTCAACAGATACTTGCTAGATGAAGAATGAGCGATGAATGGATGGAGGATGTTGCTTTATTTGTGTTAGGACACCTAAGGTGCCCACCTGCTGCACCTTCAAACTGAATATAGGAATGTGATAGAAAGTGGAAAACTGTACCTGCTGTTTAAGCATTTGAAATTATTAATTTATAAGTTTTATATTCAAAGTCGAATTTCCCTAATGGTAACTACAGAATTTCTGGTCCTGTTTGACTATAGATTTGGTGGAGTTCACTTTTGAGAAAGACCTTTAGGACCATAAAACATCAGTCATAAAGATATTCTGTCCTTTTAAAATTTAAGTTCTATTTGTCCTTCATTCTGTAATTGGGTTCATTGGCCCAAGTAATTCAAAATGCTTTGCTTCTTTAGTTTCCTTTATGCTCTAAACTATTCTGTAACTCTTTAACTTAGTCTTGGAATCCAGAGCAATTTTTATCCATCCCCATGATCACCTGATCTTTTTCTGAACACAAGGTGCTGTGTTGTAGGCATCTTGTTCCTTTCTTTTTTCCCTCTTCCGACTTCCTTTTGTATCTGTAATATTTGGACTTCTGGAAGTTGAGGCTGTTGTGATTTTTTTAAAGACAATATAACATCTTTCCACATATCCTGTTAAAATACCAGAGGGCCCATTCATAGACACTGCTGTCTGTATCCTCTCTAGGGGTATTAGAAAAGACCATATATGGCATAAAACACACTGTGGGATTAAGAGGATGAACTCAATCTGCCTCATTGAGGCTTATTGCCGATTTTGGAGCCTGGGGAGTCAGATGCCTTGTTTTCAGAAAGTATGTCATCCTTTTGTGGTGTTTAGTTTGTTTTTAGCTTTCCATTATTTCCAGATTCTTGTAGAAGTATGAAAATAAACAGTATTCTCTCTGATTATGACCTTTCAAAAGAAATAAATTAAACAGGTTGCTTTTGTTTAGCGATAACATGATCAATTTATGTCAACAGCTGCTTTTCCGTGTAGTGCTGTGATCACAGAGGACAGGATGCTCTCAAATACTCTGCTAACTCTTGATATTAAAGCAATAAAAATGCTAATTTTAAAGTTTAATTGTCTTGTGGATAATTGATCTATCCGAACTTACCTATAAGTGGAAAATCTTACTTTTAAGTAAAAAAAAAAATAGTTTGTATTTACTTGCTGTGCTATCCAGCTATCACTATTGGGTAATAGGGAACTTCAAGCAAGACTGCTAAGCTTACGGAGAATTTAAGAGCCCATGCAACACACTTGGCCACATTCAAGCTGCATTTCCATATTGTCCAAAGAAAATTTAATTTGTTATTTCCTTGCTGCCTAATACAGAATCTAGTATACTCCTGTCCACACACTCTATGTACATCCGTATGTATATGGAACCAGAATTTATTGAGTGCTTCCTGTGTGTTATGCAGTGTAGTAATTCTTAGGCATATATGTATTAGTAAGGTTTTGGCACCTGCCTGGGGATGCTTATATCCTATCAGGGGAAAGAAACAAACCACTAACTATAATGCATTGTGATACAAAATATTACACAAGATGCTTGGGAGCACAGAAGAGGAGCATCTAAATTAGTCTGGGTGGTCAAGAAAATTTCCCTTAATTTGTATTCATGATGCAAAGAAGAGTGGAAGACATTTTAGAGGGAAGAGCATATGCTAAAACACAGAGTCCTGAGCTGCAGGACTTGCAGCAGGAAATTCAGTTTGGCTGCAGTGAGAGTGATGTCCAGTGTTAGGTTTGCCAAGGGCAGTGATTGTATTGTGGTTATGAGAGAGAATGTTCTTGGTCTTGGAAGGTACGTGCTGACATATCTAGATTTAAAGTGTCACAATGTCTGCAACCAATTCTCGGAATAAAACAAACAAAAAAACCAACCATGTGTGCTTATCCGTATGGAGAGAGAGAGAGAGAGAGAGTGAGTGCACTCACAAATGTGGCAAACTGTTGTTCCGGAGTCTGAGTGAAGGAGATGTGGGTATTAGGTGTACTACTGTTGAAATTTTTTTATAAATGTAACATTGTTCAAAATAAAAAGTTAGCAAAAAAACATCTTCATGCCTCTGGTAACTTTTGTTAGTTTGCAAAAATAGTATAAACGATATAGTTGAAGAATTAGGTAATTAATACTTGTCCTTATCGGTGGTATGTCATTGTTTTATCCAGGATAGCCATGGTTGGTCCTGTTATGATGCTATCTTTAATAATATTGTCACTGTAGGGTTGTTTTTTTTTTATTGAAAAGAGTTTTTTATAAAACTCTTGAGCATCCAATAATAGGATTAGGAGGGACTGAAGAAGATATATTGTCTAATTCCCTATTAAGTGAATAGATTAATTAGGTGGAGGACTGTCTATATATATTTTTACTTAAAAGCATCACCATTGACGAAATTTTCATGACCCTTCAAATGCGTAATAAGAGTCATAGTTATTTGTGAATTTTCTAAGTGTTCTTTTTAAGAAAAAACAAAAACCCATAAAAATCTAATTAATGTGCCCTTGTCACCCTTAAAAGAGACCATCAGGAATTAAGAGCAGAGAACTGAATGCATATTAAATAAATACAACATAATGTATGTTTAATTCATATTCCTTATTGGCCTTTGAGGAAGATGGAGATTGAGTGCTGGAATGGGATGGTGGAGAAAGAGAAGGAAGGGGAGGGCAAGGGCAGGAATGAAGGGAGCAAGAGAGAAGGATAAGAGGAGAGCAAGCATGTTCTGAGGAAGAAAGACTTAGCAGATTTTGAGGTGACTTTTTTATTCTGTGTCATGGATAAAGATTTTCTGGCTATCTGGTGCTCTTAAACTTTCGATCCCATTAATCACTGTTTACAGTTTTCCTGTTTTTGTAATCCTTACTTTTAGAGACTCTACTCCCAGTGGAATAAATGAATCACCTTAGTATGGTAGAAATTTTCCAAACGATAAAGCAAGGGCCACTGGAGGAAAAAGTCAGTTCTCTGATGAGATGAAATCAGTCTTTGCCCATATTTTCATCTGTTAAAGTGAAGCCCCTACGTAGGACAAGTTACAGTGGGTCCTAAGCTTTTGAAATTGAGTTTTGGTAAAGTTTGATTTTTCAAAAAGGATTTTCTTTGTTGTGAGACTCTTTTATTTGAGGATATTATCTTTCTTTTATTGTGAACCTTTTATGTCTTCTCCTTTTTCTGTCCTCTGTCATCTCAAATTACTGTGGAGCAGAGATCAGAATCCAGCTGTGGAGGTTGTTCTGCATTTGGGGAAAAAATACCGTGTGTTTCAACTATAGGCTGATCTGTAATTACTTGGGTAAAATGATAATGGATTCTAATAATTGAACTTTTTAGAGGATTTTCCCTGGTAAGATGCATTTCATTCCTTCCTAGTATTTGCTCATCTTTTAACCAGAATTAACAACAACAAAAGGAAGGTAGATGATTTGATGAACCTTATGTTCATTAGAAAAGGCAAAATGGACAATTTCAGGAAAACAAACAAAAATCAGATGGATGAAAAAAATCGGATCAGATGGAAAAAGTGAAATCTTTCCTCCGATGCTTATAAAAAGCTAATTTCTGTCTCCCACTTTTCCACCTCCTACTTTCTTTTTTTGCACGTATTTATTTTTACAGGCCTGGGAGTTTTTACTGAGCATTCACTACTCTTATCTCAGTTCTTCCTGCTTGCGTCTCTTTTTTATTTTTGTGTGTTTGTTTTTCTGACACGTGTTCATCAAAGTCCACGTTGGAGTGCAGACTGGGCCTATCTCATTGTAGCTGACATCATCCTCACTCTGAGCCAGCCCAGCTCGCCTCTCATTCTGGTTTCTGAGGCTGTGTTCTCCAGTCCCCACCCCCTCCGCCTCCACCACCACTGATAGGGATGTATGTGAAGTTCCCAGGGTGTCTGTTAATGTCCCGTTGCCAGCTCCTGGATAATAGCCAGTGTTAGCTCACAGAAGCTTAATGATGAATCCATATCTGTCATGAGCTGGAATTGATGCAGGGCACATAGTAGGTAAGGGCTTAATAAATGTTTGATAGACCAATAAAGAAATGAATGTGCAAAGGAGTATAGCTCATAACTGAAGTCCTTAAGGAGGGAAGCTGTTTAGGCAAGCCCTTCTGTCCATAAGTATAGCCAATTAAGTGTGCAGCTAGAAGCATGCGTGTGTCCCAGTCTCCATTAGTGATCACAGACTGCAGCCTTCACTTTCCCTGGTGAATTCATATGCAAGCTGACCTGACAGGAACTGCTTGCACAGTGAGTAATCACAGGACTTCCCAGAGAAAAGGATGTCAGGATGGGGATTCTGCATTTAGCTTCACCGTTTGTATGAAATGACTTTCTATATCCTAACGACTTGAAGGATCAGAACTCATTGGAATTCTTGAGATAGAACCTTGCAAAATCTGACTTTCTCACGTTGATTAAGAGCAAAACCATCTCTGACAAATTAGGGGATAGAATTGGCAAGGCCCAATTCTCCGAAAGTCCTGGGATTTCACATTTTGCACATGTGCTCTCATTTCATTGTGTTTTAACCCAGGTTGCTATTATATAGAGCATTTTAGCAGCCTTGATCTTGGAGACATCAAGACCATTATTCCTGTTGTTGCTGATTTAGTGTTACAGCTGCTTCCTCTTCATGTGATTTAATTTGAAGTTTCAGCCCACCAGGGGGCTATTGGTCCCCACCTATCCATGGTTTTCTGCATGGATGTTATCTCCATTCCTATTCATAGTGATCTTCCCCCTTCTATATTCATCTAGCAACAGCAAGGCACTGTTCCAGGAACTCGCTCTCCCTACATAAGGCGTAACATGGAACCATTTGGATGGAAAAATTATAAATTAAAATTATTCTGTTCATTTTAAAATATTCATATTGTGTTGCTCAAGTGCCAGTAACTGGAAAATCATGGATAATGTCCTGTTTTTATAACCTCTTTCAGAGTGTTTTAAAATCCATATATGTTGTTACTTTAGCTGTCTCTTTTCCTGGAGTGGATTTTGTGATAAGATTAAAAACACCCCCCCCCCCCAAAAAAAAGGTTGTAGGAGTCCACTGTCTGATGGTATATGTAATATTCAAATAAAGATGATACCACTAATTGCAACCCTTCTTTTTAAAATAGAAAAATATTTACTGCATGTACAGAGAGTATTTATAAAACTGTCAGACTACAAAGGTAACCTGTGAACATGGCAGACTATTTCTTTTGAAGAGAAAACTTTTTATTAGATGATTAAAACTAAGCAAATTTTTATTGATTTCTGGAACTACGTGTTTAATTGAAATAAAGAAAACCCATATATTCGTAGCACTGCTGATTTGCAGATACTGAAAACATCTCCAACTTTTTAAATAGGGCTGGTGTTTTTTGTTTTTTGTTTTTTGTTTTGACACCTCCAGTTCTCTATGCTAAGTTATTGATTCTTTAATTTCAGGAAACTAAAATTTTATTTCTATCCTTGTATTTTCTGTGTTGTATGGGTGTGTGTGAGGATGTGCATGTCTCAGAAAGATAGACCCGTAGGGAAGAGTGAAACATGTTGTTATGTGGTTTGGCTGGTTTTTGGGAAAGTAAATATATCTCTTATTCTAGAGGAAAGAATAGTTACTGGAGATCTCAGCTTCATGTATATTTTTCCCCCTCTGTGGAAGGCATTAAAGAGAGTAAAGGCCTTTACTTTTCGCTTCTCTTTTCTGTAAGTTTTTAAGTTCACATTCACCAAAAGCCACATGTTTTATTTGTTGTCTCTCTTGGCTAAGACTCTTTAAATGTATTTTTAAAATTCTCCTCTTCCATCAACTGAAGACAATTTAAAATTATAATTTGAAGACTCTTTCTAGAAAAGTATACTTTTGGGTCAGGCTGTCATCTTTGTGGGCCTGGTGTGTGTGCTGAGGTTCTTCCGAAGCAACAAATCACTTTAGCATGAACAAATTTCACGGGGCTGTTTGATTGTTGGTCTTAGCTTTGTGTGAATCATTTGGCCTTTTAAAACAGGCTAATCCTTTAATCGAATATGCTTTCAGAAAGGTTCTGAAAACCTGGGTGGCTCTTGCTAACTCTGTTTTATTCATTTTAAATAATACTAGGTTATCCAGACAGGTTTCTTTCTGATTTTTGGAAGGATGTTATTGCAGGCCATAATATTTGAAGTCAGGATTCTTTATAATAACAATAACAACAAAACATACAGACATTCTCCTAAAGTCTGATTGATGGAAAATAGGATGCAAGCTGTCAGTAAACAGGTTCTTCGGCACAAATACTTATTTTATACAGCAGCCAACTTCCTTGAGTGCAGCAATACGGAGCACTCTACTCTTAATTGAATAAAGAAAACAAATTAGAATAGTTACTGCAGGAGAAATGGGTACCTCATAATTAATAATTTGTGAGTTAAACCTTAACTACACTTGACATTTTTCTTTGGGTTGGTGACAGACTGATTAGGGAGTTAACTCCTGATGGTACCTATTCTGTTCAGTGACTGTTTCAGTTCCAAGGCTTACGGTGCTCAATAAAATAGGTATTCATTGTGATGGGATTGTCGCTTTAGTCCTGATCAAAGTGCTTTGGAGGAAGCACGGTTGAACTGATTGGCTGTGAATGTTAATCACTCCGTAGGACTCACCGATAATTTACAGCATTGTTGTAACTCTCTGGTGTTCATAAAATGAACTTAATAACCCAGTGCCACCATGGGATAAGCTGCTTTTTCTCTGCAATTGAATACCCAGACTGCCTGCATAATGGTGTTGAGTAATACTGCATTAAAAAGAGTGAACAGCTGTATGATGAGGGAAACAGCTCTGCAACAGATTTGTTAATTATCTCCTTTGATTCACAGAGGGTGTTTGTGAGATATGGTTGACCAGTGAAGACACAGGGGCTTACGGCAGGGACATTGGCACCAATCTCCCCGCACTGCTGTGGAAACTGGTTGAAGTGATTCCTGAGGGAGCAATGCTGAGGCTTGGCATGACAAATCCACCCTATATTTTAGAGCATCTGGAGGTAAGGAAAAGCACCCCATTCCCCTGCTGACACAGACACGAACCAGTCCAAGACAATGTGGCAGCCTCAGCATAGCACACGGATTACATTGAAAACCTCTTGCACTTTATTTATTTATTTATTTATTGTGGTCCCACGTTACTAAGAATAAGTGGAGAATTTCAAACCCTCTTCTCGTCAGTCTGCACATCTTGTTTTTGCTTGCTCTCCATTAATTAACGTTGCTTGGATTTTCTAGCGCATGCCATCTCGTCACAGTTCTTTGTTTCTTCTTTGCAGCCCCTCAGACTCCCTTTGCATAAATTTGCCTCAGTTCCTTTACTCAGTACCTGGTCTAGTCTAGTTCAGGCACGCCAAGACATTGCATTAATTTTGCAACCAGTCGTGAGCACGTTATCCGAACTGCTGTGAGCCCTATCGGTAAGGATACTGGGCTGTAAGTTTGAGGATATTTTAAATCTCCTCCCTTTGTCTGGAGATAGTTAGGGATGAAGTGCAACCCTAGAGAGACAGAGCTTGGTATTCCTCTCCTTGATTCTCTTGTGGTCACTGTGAACACGAAGGGGTTGTGGCAATGGGAGATGCCTGGTCTCATTTGTATCCCTTCCCCGGGTCAGGTACTTACCCTCAAGGAGCTTACCGTGAAACTAGAAAAATGGGCATGTGTACAAGTATCTGGCATTGGATGACAATTGCCACAGTAAATATGAGCAAGAAATAGGGATATTTAAATGAAAAAGTGCATGCCAGGATCCATGACAGCTGTTTGAGGAATAAAATAATTACATTGGACCCATAGTTATGGATAAGAAAACTAATAACTGCTGTTTGAAAATCATGTACAAAGTATAGAAAGAGGCACTTATATTATTATCAGTTGTGTTCTTTATAGTTACTTTGTGCAGGAAAAAAACACTCCCAAATCTAAAAGCAGGCATAGCTGCTAAAATTTAATGCACAAATCCCAACGAAAAGTCAACAATTGCAAAGATTGTTTCTGTTGATTTGATTTGAGGCCTGTATTTGTTGAAGTTGTGCTGAAAAGCCTCCCTCATATCAGCAGCATATTTTAGAAATTCTGAAAACAGATTCGGTAGCAGTCTGATTGTTAATTATAAATATACAGTGAAGAAATTCAGCAGTTTCAGTTTTGTTTTTCACATATTCCCTAGCCAGATCTTTTTAGTAAAGGTATATGATTAATAGGTTAACTTTAGTACTTTGGACAATGGGGACAGTTAAGATTTGCTATTGAAAAATAAGTTGCACGTATGTCAATGTATACGTAACCCTTTGACCCAACACTTGAAAAAAGCAAGTGACTTCTCTGTAAAAATCAAATATGGTAAGTCCTGCTGCATTTGAAGTAAAGGTGGGCATCCACCAGGCGATACGCTAGATGTGTGGTTTGAAAAAAATCTCATTGAGGACCAACGGAACCATAGTACTAGAATCAGCAAAGTTCAAGTAGGGAGTAAACATAAGGGGGAAGATCATGCATAGACTCTGAGATGACTGAATAAAGTACCTCTTGGAATGAATTCAGCACTTCAGTTAATTGCAAGGTTACAGAAGCGAATGCTGCACTTATAGCAAATCCTTCTGCTCAGTATCTAAAGTAGTGGGGGAGTTGTTGACCTCCAAATGCATGCTCCAGGAGAGCTTCTGAAAATCAGCAGAAGTTGCTAAACATAACTTTACACTTTACCTGGAAAAACACCAGCTGTTTAGTTCATAGATTGTGGTTGGAGTGATAACAAGTTCTGATTGTCATGATGTTACCCTTTTAAAACTCTCGTTGTCAGATATCTGTAATGTTGGCCTTCCCTCCTCCATTGTCATCTTTACAAGGCAAGGACCTTGTTATTTCCATCTTTGGATGTACCCTACCCATTCACTCATTACATTTCAGTAAATGAGTGACTCAAGAATGGATAAAGGAAGGGCCTTCTTCGAAAAATAAATTATAGAGCCCACTCTATAGCCTTGACCTTCCAAGTCTTAACATTCTGGTCAGGGGAGGCTATAGAAGATGACAAACTAAATGAACTTCAAGGGTGAGAGTTTGTCCCAAAGAAAGGCACTCACTTCTCTGCTGTAGAGAAGCTGGGAATCATCCAGCCCTGTCATACCCACACCAAGGGAGAAAGCAATCCAAAGGAGAACAGAGCAAATGAAAGAAAGAAGCCAAGGTATGCAAGAGGAAAAGACCCGTGCCATCTGAAAGGAAGAGCTTGAAGAGTCTTCCTTTGACGCTTGGACAAGACCTTCATACCTTGGCCTCGGCGGTTCTTTGCATTCTCCTCTGAGTGGGAGAGCCCAGAGCTTGCCATGTCCCCCAGACACACTATTCATTGTGTAACAGGAAAGGGAACTGAGCTGCAGAGGCTTCCCCGGCTCCCCCGTGTGAAACAGGACATCAGAGAAGGGAGCCCAACCCTGTTGAGCCTCAGCCCGTGCCCACCAATGCATTGTGCTTCCCCATTTTTCTCTCGCTAAGCCTAGGGCACTCTACTGAAATTACCTGACTTATCTAAAGAGTGCTGGAGAGAGTTCACCAATAAGAAGAAAAAAGGAAACAGGAGAAAAAAATCAAAACAAAACAAAAATAACACAGGTGAATGACAGGTGGTGATGTCTTTTAAACTGTGGGGATAGAAGGAACCCACTCTTGCAATAACTACTTTGATGCTCTAATACCCTCGCAGTGAGGGTTCCTTGAGAATTGTATTGGTAGGACCGTGCCTTCTTAGGTTTCTGGAAGATGCTTCATGCTTCAGACTTTAATTAGAGAGCACTTCTCTGGGCTCTTTTCCTTCCCTTTCTTTTCCTTGTTCTGTTTACTTCACATTCACCTGACTCTTGCAGTCTTTCTTAAAACCCTTTTACCAGCTTGCTTGCTTGTGTATGTGTGTATGTATTTAATTGAACAGCTTAAAGGGGAATTTTTTTTTTTTTTTTTTTTTTGAGAGAGAGAGAGAGAGAGTAAAAGAGTGGTGGGGGCCACAGAGGGAGAGAGAGAATCTTAAGCAGGCTCCACACCCAGCCTGGAGCCCGACACGGGACTCGATCTCACAACTCTGAGATCATGAGCTGAGTCAAGAGTCAGATGCTTAACCCATTGAGCCACCCAGGTTTCCCACAAAGGGGAAATCATTTAAAGGAAAATATCAAAGTTTCTGTCATTTTTTTTTTTTTTTTTAAAGATTTTATTTCTTTATTTATTTGAGAGAGAGAGAGAGAGAAACAGCATGAGAGGGGATAGGGTCAGAGGGAGAAGCAGGCTTCCCGCTGAGCCGGGAGCCCGATGTGGGACTCGATCCCGGGACTCCGGGATCATGACCTGAGCCGAAGGCAGTCGCTTAATCAACTGAGCCACCCAGGCGCCCAGTTTCTGTCATTATTTAAAAGTACAATGTGGAAAAATAGGGGGGCGGAGCAAGATGGCGGAGGAGTAGGAGACCTGGATTTCGTCTCCTCTCAGGAATTCAGCTGGATAGGGATCAAACCATTCTGAACACCTACAAACTCAACAGGAGATCGAAGAAAAGAATAGCAACAACTCTCTGAACAGAAAAGCGACCACTGTCTGGAAGGTAGGACGTGCGGAGAAGGGAATCTGAGGCGATATTCGGGAGGATAGACGGCGGGGGAGGGGCCTCCGTCGGCCGCTTCTGGCAAGTGATAGAGCCACGGAGCACAAAATCGGAACTTTTAGAAGTCTGCTCCGCTGAGGGACGTCACTCTGGTGGCGAAGTGGGGGGTGGAGCCCTCGCGGGACAGTGGGGTCTCAGGACCCTCGGGGTCACAGGAAGACCGGGGGTGCCTGAGTGCGGCAGAGCTCCTAGGTATCGGAGCAGGGAAGCCGGCTGCAGAGACGGAGCCCAGGCGCGGGCTCTCAGCTCGGGGTTGCTATAAACCGTGATCCGCGGCACAGTCGGGCCACAGCTCCTCCAGCAGGGACCCAACAAGCGGCAGATCCGGGGAGACTCACCTTCTTCCCCTGGGAGGAGCGGCACGGGAGTGCACCGCGGGGATCTGCTGGGTTTGGAGACTCCACCTGGGGTCGGGTGCCAGATAGAAAGGCGCGGTCACAGTCCGGGTGAGCGCGGAGTGCGGCCGGAGACCGGGGAGACGGGAGTGACTGACTGCTTTTCTCTGGGGGCTCGCTGAGGAGCGGGACCCCGAGTTCTCGGCTCTGCTGGGGCGGAGACTGGGAGGCCGCCATTTTCACTCTCCGCCTCCAAAGCTGTACGGAAAGCTTGCAGGGAACAAAAGCTCCGGAGAGCAAACCCGAGCAGATTACTTAGCCCGGACCGGCAAGGGCGGGGCAATTTTGCCTCCGGCAAAGACATTGGGGAACCACGGCAACAGGCCCCTCCCCCAGAAGATCAGCAAGAACAGCCAGCCAAGACCAAGTTTACCGATCAATGAGAACGGCAGAACTCCAGCGCTAGGGGAACACTGCACATAGAATTCATGGCTTTTTTACCATGATTCTTTAGTCTTTCAAAGTTAATTATTTTTTTAACTGTCTTTTTTTCTTTTTTCCTTTTTTCTTTTTTTTTGAATTTTTCATTTTCCCTTTTTCAACCAACATCTTATCAATCCCTTTTTAAAAAAAAAACATTTTTATTTTTCATTTTTAAAGTCATACTCTATCCCTTCATAGTAGTTACCCGTATTTTTGGCATATATATATAAGTTGTTCTCTCTTTAAAATCTTGAGATAGTTTCTTCTAACAGATCAAAATATACTCTAAATCTCTAGTGTATGGTTTTTTTCTACTCCCCTGCCTGATCACATTCTCTCCCTTTTTTCTTTCTTTTTTTTTTTTATCCTCTTCTTTCTTTTTTCAAACAACTTATCAAATCCTTTTTAAAAATTTTTTATAATTTCCATCTTTACAGTCATATTCCATCCCTTCATCATATCAACCCTTATTTTTGTACATATATAAGTTTTTCTTTCTTTAAGATTTTGGGAGGGACTTTCTTTTAACAGACCAAAATACACCCAAAATCTAGTGTGTGGCACTGATCTATAATCCAGCCTGATCATATTTGATCACATTCTGTTTTTGTTTTGTTTTGTTTTGTTCTGCTTTTGTTTGTTTTTATCTTTATCTTTTTCTTTTTTCTTTTTTTCTTTCCTTTTCTTTTTTCTCTCTTTCCCTTTCTTTTCCCACTGCTTCAGGTCTTTTCTGATTTGTTTAGAGTATATTTTCTGGGGACGTTGTTACCCTGCTAGCATTTTGTTCTCTCATTAATCTATTCTCCTCTGCACAAAATGACAAGACGGAAAAAATCACCTCAACAAAAAGAACAAGAGGTAGTACGGACTGCCAGGGACCTACTCAATACGGACATTAGTACGATGTCAGATCTAGAGTTCAGAATCATCACTTTAAAGATACTAGGTGGGCTTGAAAAAAACATGGAAGTTATTAGAGAAACCCTTTCTGGAGAAGTAAAAGAACTAAAATCTAACCAAGTAGAAATCAAAAAGGCTATCAATGAGGTGCAATCAAATATGGGGGCGCTAACTGCTAGGATAAATGAGGCAGAAGAAAGAATCAGTGAGATAGAAGACCAAATGATGGAAAATAAAGAAGCTGAGAAAAAGAGAGATAAACAACTACTGGATCACGAGGGCAGAATTCGAGAGATAAACGATACAGTAAGACGAAACAACATTAGAATAATTGGGATCCCAGAAGAAGAAGAAAGACAGAGAGGGGCAGAAGGTATAATGGAGCAAATTATACCAGAGAACTTCCCTAATTTGGGGAAGGAAACAGGCATCAAAATCCAGGAAGCACAGAGAACCCCTCTCGAAATCAATAAAAATAGGTCAACACCCCGACATCTAATAGTAAAACTTACGAGTCTCAGAGACAAAGAGAAAATCCTGAAAGCAGCTCGGGAGAAGAGATCTGTAACCTACAATGGTAGAAACATTAGATTGGCAACAGACTTATCCACAGAGACCTGGCAGGCCAGAAAGGACTGGCAGGACATATTCAGAGCACTAAATGAGAAAAATATGCAGCCAAGAATACTATATCCAGCTAGGCTGTCATTGAAAATTGAAGGAGAGATAAAAAGCTTCCAGGACAAACAAAAACTAAAGGAATTTGCAAACACGAAACCAGCCCTACAACAAATATTGAAAGGGGTCCTCTAAGCGAAGAGAGAGCCTAAAAGCAACATAGACCAGAAAGGAACACAAACAATATACAGTAACAGTCACTTTACAGGCAATACAATGGCACTGAATTCCTATCTTTCAATAGTTACCCTGAATGTAAATGGGCTAAATGCCCCAATCAAAAGACACAGGCTATCAGATGGGATTAAAAAACAAGACCCATCGATATGCTGTCTGCAAGAGACTCATTTTAGACCCAAAGACACCCCCAGATTGAAAGTGAGGGGGTGGAAAACCATTTACCATGCTAATGGACACCAAAAGAAAGCTGGGGTGGCAATCCTTATATCAGACAAATTAGATTTTAAACCAAAGACTGTAATAAGAGATGAGGAAGGACACTATATCCTACTTAAAGGGTCTATCCAACAAGAAGATCTAACAATTGTAAATATCTATGCCCCTAACATGGGAGCAGCCAATTATATAAGGCAATTAATAACAAAAGCAAAGAAACACATCGACAACAATACAATAATAGTGGGGGACTTTAACACCCCCCTCACTGAAATGGACAGATCGTCTAAGCAAAAGATCAACAAGGAAATAAAGACTTTAAATGACACACTGGACCAAATGGACTTCACAGACATATTCAGAACATTCCATCCCAAAGCAACGGAATACACATTCTTCTCTAGTGCCCATGGAACATTCTCCAGAATAGATCACATCCTAGGTCATAAATCAGGTCTCAACCAGTACCAGAAGATTGGGATCATCCCCTGCCTATTTTCAGACCACAATGCTTTGAAACTAGAACTCAATCACAAGAGGAAAGTCGGAAAGAACTCAAATACATGGAGGCTAAAGAGCATCCTACTGAAGAATGAATGGGTCAACCAGGAAATTAAAGAAGAATTAAAAAAATTCATGGAAACCAATGAAAATGAAAACACAACTATTCAAAATCTTTGGGATACAGCAAAGGCAGTCCTAAGAGGAAAGTATATAGCAATACAAGCCTTTCTCAAGAAACAAGAAAGGTCTCAAGTACACAACCTAACCCTACACCTAAAGGAGCTGGAGAAAGAACAGCAAATAAAGCCTAAACCCAGCAGGAGAAGAGAAATAATAAAAATCAGAGCAGAAATCAATGAAATAGAAACCAAAAGAACAGTAGAACGAATCAACGAAACTAGGAGCTGGTTCTTTGAAAGAATTAACAAGATTGATAAGCCCCTGGCCAGACTTATCAAAAAGAAAAGAGAAATGACCCAAATCAACAAAATCATGAATGAAAGAGGAGAAATCACAACCAACACCAAAGAAATACAAACAATTATAAGAACATATTATGAGCAACTCTATGCCAGCAAATTAGATAACCTGGAAGTAATGGATGTATTCCTAGAGATGTATCAACTACCAAAACTGAACCAAGAAGAAATAGAAAACCTGAACAGACCTATAACCACTAAAGAAATAGAAGCAGTCATCAAAAATCTCCCAAAACACAAAAGCCCAGGGCCAGATGGCTTCCCAGGGGAATTCTACCAAACATTTCAAGAAGAATTAATACCTAGCCGTCTGAAACTGTTCCAAAAAATAGAAATGGAAGGAAAACTTCCAAACTCCTTTTATGAGGCCAGCATTACCTTGATCCCAAAACCAGACAAAGACCCCATCAAAAAGGAGACTTACAGACCAGTATCCCTGATGAACACGGATGCAAAAATTCTCACCAAAATACTAGCCAATAGGATCCAACAGTACATTAAAAGGATTATTCACCACGACCAAGTGGGATTTATCCCTGGGCTGCAAGGTTGGTTCAACATCCGCAAATCAATCAACGTGATACAATACATTAACAAAAGAAAGAACAAGAATCATATGATCCTCTCAGTAGATGCAGAAAAAGCATTTGACAAAGTACAGCATCCTTTCTTGATCAAAACTCTTCAGAGTATAGGGATAGAGGGTACATACCTCAATATCATAAAAGCCATCTATGAAAAACCTACAGCGAATATCATTCTCAATGGGGAAAAACTGAGAGCTTTCCCCCTAAGGTCAGGAACGCGGCAGGGATGTGCACTATCACCACTGCTATTCAACATAGTATTGGAAGTCCTAGCCACAGCAATCAGACAACAAAAAGAAATCAAAGGCATCCAAATTGGCAAAGAAGAAGTCAAACTCTCACTCTTTGCAGATGATATGATACTTTATGTGGAAAATCCCAAAGACTCCACCCCAAAACTGCTAGAACTCATACAGGAATTCAGTCAAGTGGCAGGATATAAAATCAATGCACAGAAGTCAGTGGCATTCCTATACACCAACAACAAGTCAGAAGAAAGAGAAATTAAGGAGTCGATCCCATTTACAGTTGCACCCAAAACCATAAGATACCTAGGAATAAATCTAACTAAAGAGGCAAAGGATCTGTACTCAGAAAACTATAAAATACTCATGAAAGAAATTGAGGAAGACACAAAGAAATGGAAAAACGTTCCATGCTCATGGATTGGAAGAACAAATATTGTGAAGATGTCAATCCTACCTAGAGCAATCTACACATTCAATGCAATCCCCATCAAAATACCATCCACTTTCTTCAAAGAAATGGAACAAATAATCTTAAAATTTGTATGGAACCAGAAAAGACCCCGCATAGCCAGAGGAATGTTGAAAAAGAAAAGCAAAGCTGGCGGCATCACAATTCCAGACTTCCAGCTCTACTACAAAGCTGTCATCATCAAGACAGTATGGTACTGGCACAAAAACAGACACATAGATTAATGGAACAGAATAGAGAGCCCAGAAATGGACCCTCAACTATATGGTCAACTAATCTTTGACAAAGCAGGAAAGAATGTCCAATGGAAAAAAGACAGTCTCTTCAACAAATGGTGTTGGGAAAATTGGACAGCCACATGCAGAAGAATGAAACTGGACCATTTCCTTACACCACACACAAAAATAGACTCCAAATGGTTGAAAGACCTCAATGTGAGACAGGAGTCCATCAAAATCCTAAAGGAGAACACAGGCAGCAACCTCTTCGACCTCAGCCGCAGCAACTTCTTCCTAGAAACATCGCCAAAGGCAAGGGAAGCAAGAGCAAAAATGAACTATTGGGACTTCATCAAGATAAAAAGCTTTTGCAAAGCAAAGGAAACAGTCAACAAAACCAAAAGACAACTGACAGAATGGGAGAAGATATTTGCAAATGACATATCAGATAAAGGGCTAGTATCCAAAATCTATAAAGAACTCATCAAACTCAACACCAAAAGAACAAAGAATCCAATCAAGAAATGGGCAGAAGACATGAACAGACATTTTTCCAAAGAAGACATCCAAATGGCCAACAGACACATGAAAAAGTGTTCAATATCGCTCGGCATCAGGGAAATCCAAATCAAAACCTCAATGAGATACCACCTCACACCAGTCAGAATGGCTAAAATTAACAAGTCAGGAAATGACAGATGTTGGCGGGGATGCGGAGATAGGGGAACCCTCCTACACTGTTGGTGGGAATGCAAGCTGGTGCAGCCACTCTGGAAAACAGTGTGGAGGTTCCTCAAAAAGTTGAAAATAGAGCTACCATATGATCCAGCAATTGCACTCCTGGGTATTTACCCCAAAGATACAAAAGTAGGGACCCGAAAGGCTACGTGCACCCCGATGTTTATAGCAGCAATGTCCACAATAGCCAAACTGTGGAAAGAGCCAAGATGTCCATCAACAGATGAATGGATAAAGAAGAGGTGGTATATATATACAATGGAATATTATGCAGCCATCAAAAGGAATAAGATCTTGCCATTTGCAACGACGTGGATGGAACTGGAGGGTATTATGCTGAGTGAAATAAGTCAAACAGAGAAAGACATGTATCATATGACCTCACTGATATGAGGAATTCTTAATCTCAGGAAACAAACTGAGGGTTACTGGAGTGGGGGGTGGGGTGGGAGGGATGGGATGACTGGGTGATGGACACTGGGGAGGGTATGTGTTCTGGTAAGCGCTGTGAATTGTGCAAGACTGTTGAATCTCAGATCTGTACCTCTGAAACAAATAATGCAATATATGTTAAGAAAGAAAAAAAGAAGAAGAAGAATGTAGCAGGAGGGGAAGAATGAAGGGGGGGAAATCGGAGGGGGAGAAGAACCATGAGAGACAATGGACTCTGAAAAACAAACTGAGGGTTCTAGAGGGGAGGGGGGTGGGAGGATGGGTTAGTCTGGTGATGGGTATTGAGGAGGGCACGTTCTGCATGGAGCACTGGGTGTTATGCACAAACAATGAATCATGGAACACTATATCTAAAACTAATGATGTAATGTATGGGGATTAACATAACAATAAAAAAATTATTAAAAAAAAAGTACGATGTGGAAAAATAGATCTGTTGATACTACTATTTATTAAATCTCCATAGGAACAGAAGATGCATATTATAGTTAACATAGGATGTACTTTTAAGGTTTTATCATGCGTCTAGGGGCTCCTGGCTGGCTCAGTCAGTGGAGCATGTCACTCTTGATCTCAGGGTCATGAGTTCAAGCTCCACATTGGGCATGGAGCCTACTTAAAAAAAGAGTCTAGCATTATGTGTGGCACTTTATGTAGTAGAGGTTGAATAAATGTGTAGTGAATAAAAGGGAGGGAGGGAGAATTCTTAATCCTTAACAGGCAGGCAAGAAGTCAAGTGTTGTTTGGAACATCTACAAACCCTAATTTTAACATACTGCTGCCTTAAAAGAAATAATTTGAGATTCATTTTAAGTGATGAGATAGCTGACAAAGAGATATCTCAAACATTTGTACTTACGTGTATGTATCTTGGAAAAGCATCCTATAATTGCAGAAACATAAGTATAACCTTATGCAGTACTTATTAAATATGGACATGAGGTTGAAACAATAGATAAAACAATGGATTAAAACCTATCTTAGCTCATCTTAAAGACCTCAGCGCCTGTCCGTTACCCACAGGAAGAAGATACACTCTTTAGCTTGGCATACAGCAGCCTTAAGATGCCTTCGTCCAGTGCATCCCCGTGTTCTCATCCCCTTAGTACTCTGCGATGCCTCCTGCATTCGCGGGTTTTTCACACTCGGGAAATTTCTACTTTAACTTTTTCTCTTTCCATTCCTACCACGTGATGACCATCGGCAATAATGAGTGAATCAGACGTACTGCTGTTTGCTACTGCCTGTGTTGACTAATATATGGCCCCTATCATGGCAGATAAGAGAGATTTTCGCTCTGTGTTTGCTCTCCTATTGATATTACTAAGGTAATAACCCTGGCCTATTCCTCTTGAGTGAACTCTGACCTTTACAGAAGGTGGTGTGGCCGGTGAACTTGACCACTCTTGAACCGCATTGCTTAGTGTTGCCCTCCTAGTTGTAGGTAGCCCACAGCTAAGGTATTAATTCAGACCGTACGATACCTGGGAACCCCACACAGCGTCTGGAGACCAGTGGCAGTGACACCGTGGCTGCCTGTCCTAAGGCACCAGAGATCACTGGTACCTTTTTTCAAGACGGCATAACAATAACATCAGTACAGTTTATCAACTGCTCCTTATTTTCAAGAAACCACGCTGATTGCTTTCCACACATTATCTCTTTTCCTTCTTAAAATAAGCTACCTATAGAGATATTATTCTCCTCATTTTATTGATTTAGAAGCCACATCTTAGAACGCTTTAATTATTGGTCAAATTACATAAGTAGTTAGCACCCGGACTGGTTTCTTATCTTGTCTGATTCTACAATGCTTTCTACTGCACTGCATCTTTTCACAGAGCCTTCCCGAATGCTCCCAGATTCCCTGTGTGCTCTGTCAGACTCTGTCCAGCATATCTCTGGGCGCTCATCACCATGCTCTGTGATCACTTGTTTACATGTAAACCGAACAGAACTGTTGGGAGAGGTTTCCCACAAAGGGGAAATCATTTAAAGGAAAATATCAAAGTTTCTGTCATTATTTAAAAGTACAATGTGGAAAAATAGATCTGTTGATACTACTATTTATTAAATCTCCATAGGAACAGAAGATGCATATTATAGTTAACATAGGATGTACTTTTAAGGTTTAAACTCCCTCACCTTTTAGGGAGAGGCTATCTTGGTCACATCTTTGCAGTTCAGGGCCTGTGATGACATGCCTAATGAATGTGTACGGAATGATGTGATTTCTCCGAAGTTTAGCTGTTCCTTGACTGCATGTCTCATATACATTGAAGTATCTTCATATCTGTGCTGACATCTAGTTTTGGAAGACTTTGTGGATGGTTGTCACGTGTGTTTCTCACCTATGAGTCACTTCTGTGAAGAGGTACGAGATGGTGAGGGAAGATCTATCTAAGGGATGAGTTTTACTTATTTCCCCTGCTAAAATATCATAATGATAGATAGTATCTTTAGAACTACCTGAGCAAATGAGCTCACTGTATGATTACTTAATTTATAGATTATCTAGGCTCTTAGCTTCTTTCTTCTCCTTCCCACTCCTTAGCTTCCACTGTTTTGTTTTATTTTGATTTTTATAATCTCCCAATAGAGGAGTCAGCAGTGGATGGTCAAGGGGGAGAAATTAAAATCAGGCAATTTGTCTTGTTTTTCATTTTATGGGTTGGCTGGTAAGGAAAAGATATTAAAGCTGTTGACCGGTAAGGGATATAGGAAGTATCTATGGATTTTATTTATCTAAGCTATTCTGGTTCTCCCTGTGTTATGAATAATTTAAAATAACTGTTATCTCCCTTAAGATTCCTGTATGTCTTAAAATTATATCCGAATTTTAGTACATCACTTACAGCCTGGTCCAGAGAGGGCAAGTTGATTAATCTGGAGCGCAAATGCTTGTTATTAAGGATTTAACTACATTCCGCGTTATGAACAAATCAAATTACTTTTCAATTTATATTACTCTGTAAAATATCACTAAAAATACTATTCACATTGATATTATACTACATTTTATTTAGCTTCAGTTAAAATGTGTAGTTTTTTTTACAAGATTTACATTTAGTATATTTATGTTATATTATGTAAGATTGATCATAAATAGTGATATTTAAAATGTTGCATCTGTTTTTGGTTGAGAAATCTTGTAATGACTAACAGTTTTCCGCTACCCTTGATTTTTGTATATTTACTTCCACTTAAATGATCTTGTATTCTAACCTAATTGGATATTTATCAAAATTAATTTATCTGGTAAAAGACAATAAATATGCCACATGGTAATTTATGAGTATTAATAATATGTTTGGCTTGGCAGACTTCTAAAAGCTGCCTCATAGTTTCAAAATAATAGCAAATTCAGGACTTGCTGTATTTCTGTTGCGTCAAAGCAATACAGAATTTCCAAACTCAAGTCAATAATTCACATGGGGGCCCTTAAAATTATTTTTCCTTATGGCTTATACTTTTCAGAATAACAGAAATACGCAAATAGACTTGTGCTGTTGTATACAAAATATTTCCCCCTTTTGATAAATGGAAGGACATGTTAGATGATTTATTTTAAGCAAGGAAGTGGAGAGGAGAAATCTTCTATTTCTGCCATCCATATTTAGCTTTGGGACGTCAGTGTATGATTTGATCTGACTGTTGGCACCCATTTTCTGGCCAATTATACTCCTCAGCACTTCATTCTCAACCTGGCATTTGTGAATTTCAGGAGGTCCCTGACACATCTGAAAGTGGAAGCCGAAGTTTGCGCCTATCTGAAAATGGAGGGGGGAGGGGAGCCTACATCAAATTCTAAAAGGTTTCATATCCATAATAAAAAGTGTATCAGGCTTTCCTGGGAGCCTAATGCTGAGTGCTGGGAGCAGCCCTTCTGGAAGGGAGGGAAGATGGAGGGGAGGCCCCAGCTCTGTTTGCCAAATGACTTGACTACTTACGATGAAAGATGAAACTAAAATGCTCCTCCACATAAGCATGATTGCAGGCTCCTCCCCACGTTACAGTTCTGTAGCCTCGGATGGGCTTGGGCCTGCGCATCAGCAAAGCTTCAGTAGGGCCTTCTCAGACCCTTTCATCTCCGCCTGTTCATTCCTGGGATCCCCCTTGATCCCTTGTCACCTTCCAGCCTCTGAGCTCCAGCCCTGCGCAAGAAGCCTAAGCTTTTCTCAAACCCTGCAGCCCCTCAGAAAAACTTCCATAGGAAGCTTATTGCTTCTTACTCTAGTTTCAGTTTGTCATATTCCGTCTGGGTGATGGAGCCTCGTGCTTCCATGCAGACCCTAGGACCCAGAAAAGAAATGAACTCAGAAACAGATAGACATGATCTCAGCAAATGACTCTCTGTTGCTGTGCTCACAGCCAACAGACTCAAAAGGTTTCATCAGGAATTTTATTTATGCTTATTGTCCCAAGTTTTTAGGGGAAAATGAACTATTTTGTGGATGAGTGTTCCTCATGTTGAAAATATTGGGTTACCTCTGTCTTCCTGGGAAGCGCAATGGAAAATGCATTGTTTAAAAATTCTATTTATATGGCCATCAATAATTTATAGAGACGTACACGGTGGACTTCACTGCTGTTCTCAGTTCCCATTTCTGAATTACCAGATAGCATAGGTGGGAGTCTAGACCCAGTGTGGGAATATAAATCATTAAATCATTTTTGGTTACCAGAAGATGCTTTAATCCACTTTGTAGTAAAAGCTGTCTGTATTTCTCAATTTCTAATATCATTTTTTCCCCTTGCCATTGGCCTAAAATTTTGAATATTGCTCATGAAATCCAATGACATGTGGATATTTATTCCCAAAAGAATAAATATCCTGAGAGGATATTTCCTGAGAGGAAAAGTACGTAGGGATAAAACGTGTCAAGATGATAGGAGAAAAGGCCCCAGCAAATCCTTTATAAAGAAACTGACACCATGGTCAAATCTGTGGAAGCATGTCTGTCTGTATGGATATCTTTTAACAAAACAAAATACTTTTGTGTACATATATGAACATATATATTAGAAATTATAATATATATTATATATTAAATTTATATAATATATATTAAATATATAATATGTAATATAGTATATATTAGATATATTAAGAATTATATATAATGGAAATTATATACATGAAATACTTTATAGAATACTTCTAAAATATTCTAGAATACTTGAAAAGCCTGGAAATTTACATATTTCAGTTGTGGCATACAAATGTTCCTATTCCATCTTTTGTATTCCTGTGTATATTTCCGTTTATAAAGGAGGGCATTAGATATGTGTGTGGTTTAATTTGCATCTTAAAAGGCATTTCACATTGCCATTCCCCTGAATCCTTAATTTCACAGGAGTAGCTGAGAAGGCTTCCATGTCACCTGTCAAAATTAGTATAGTTCAAACTCCACAATACACCATCTGTGGGCTTTATCTTACTCATTAATTTAGGAAGTCACTTATGCTCAAACCATTGAGAAAAGCTGCCTTTGACTTTCCTTCATAAGCACAGAGAACAGCTAACACACAAGGCAATCAACGGTCATTCCTTTACACTTTTCTTTTGATTCTAGGATCATTTCTCTATTGATTTCTTTGCTTTGATAGCCTATGAAAGGCTACCTTAGGCACTTGCTAATTCAGCATTTAGTAAAATGAAATCCTCATAATTTATATCAGGTGGGTAATGGAATTTTCAGATGATTCATGGTGTAGAACAGAAAGGTTGGTAATGAAGTTAATGGTTCATAGAATAGTAGAGTGACATTCTGCATATTTTTCAGAAAGTAATGTTCAGTTTCTTAGTTTGCTTCTATTTATGTCTAATCTACTGAATTGTTTGTTGCTTCTAGGTCCAGAATGTTTCTGTTCTTTTTCCCACATCTTCCTTTGTGTACCACAATAATAATAAGCATGAAAATGTTAAGGTTTCAAAATTCTGTAATGTCATTTAATAGTAAATAACGATTGTGCCCTAGATTGGAAACGTAAGGGTTTTTAAATTATTATTATTGTTAATAACTCCTTTATTTGCATGTCATGTAGCCAAACTGTCAGGTAGATTAAATGGGCATGAAGAGTCCATATGTAATCAGTCATTTTCAGTATCAGAGTTGCTGCATGTGGTCCAGAGAAAATCAAACCGTAATGTTGAAAGTAATTTTGAATTAATTGTTTGTTAATTTAGGGGGAAAGTCTATTCTGTTTTCTTTTATAGCATGTATTTTTGTGTTTTTAAAAATCACTGAAAAATTTGCTACATGTAAAGCAGTGTTTGATTACAGAAAAATAACGTGGATAAGTCTGTATCTAATACACGGCAACAAAGAAGGAACTTCCTAATTACATGTTAAAATATATCTAAAAAGCAAGCTTTATATCAGCTCTTCTTATCCAGTGTCCTATGGAATATCAGCCTCCATTGTGATCAGTTGAAATTTCAGACGTTAATCTTCTGATTAATGTATTAGTATATTTTTCAGCCTTCATTTTTTTTTCCTACCTCAACAAATCCATGTTTTGTTCCTCTCTTCTTCCATGACTGCTTGTGTGTCAGTTTCCTAAGGTACACGTAACAAAGTACCACAGACTAGGCCGCTTAAAATAACACATATTTATTCTCGCCCAGTTTTGGAGGCCAAAGGTCCACAGTCAGAGGGTTGGCAGGCTTAGTTCCTTTCTGGAGGCTCTGAATTGAGGATCTGTCCCGTTTCTCTCTCCCAGCACTCCTTGGCTGGTAGACACGTCACCGCAATTTCTCTGTCAGTCTTCATGTGGTGTTCTCCTCTCTGTCTCTGTCCACACTTCCTCTTCTTATAGGGAGACCAGTCATTGAGTTAGGGCCCACCTTACTTAAGTTTGACCTCATTTAAACTTGATGATACCCACGAAGACCCTGTTTCCAACTGATCATATTTACAGGTACTGGGGATGATGACTGTAATATATCTTTTTTGAGACACAGTGCAACCCACAACAGCCTTGTTTTGTGGGAAACATTCTCTAGTGTGCCATTTTAATTCCCTTGTTTTGTCTGTATAAATGTCTGTGTGTGTGTGTGTGTGTGTGTGTGTGTGTAGTTAGTTATTTTCTTAGTGGATGCCTTAGAGATTACAGTTAATATCTTAATTTGTAGCAGTCTAATTTGAATTAATACCAACTTTATACTACTATACAAAAACTTTGCTTTTATGTATACCGCAGTTCCCTCTCCCCTTCTGTGCTGTTGTTGTCATACCGATTATATTTTTATACAACATATGCCCATCAACACATTTCTTTTCCTTTTTCTTTTTTTCCTTAGAGAGAGAGACCGAGCATGAGAGAGCATGAACGGGGGGCAGGAGACAGAGGGAGAGGGAGAAAGAGAATCTTAAGTAGGTTCACACTCAGCACAGAGCCTGACATGGGACTTCATCTCACGACCCTGAGATCAGGACCCTGAGATCAGGACCTGAGCAAAAATCAAGAGTTGGATAGATACTTAACCGACTGAGCCACCCAGGTGCCCCTCATCAACACATTTCTAATTAGTAACTTATGCCATTGTCTTTTAAATTAGATAAGATAAAAAACAAGTGTTACAAACAGAAACCACATTTATACTGTCTTTTCTATTTATCTGTATAGTTTTCATTACCGGTGCTCTGTACTTTTTCATGTGGATTTTAGTTATTGTCTAGGGTCCTTTCATTTCAGCCTGAAGAACTTCATTTGGTATTTTTAACATAGGTCTGCTAGCAACATATTCTCTCAGTTTTTGTTTATCTGAGAATGTCTTAATTTTTTTCTTCTTTTTTGGGGGGGATGACTTCTCTGGATTTAGAATTCTTGATTAACAGTCTTTTTCTTTCAGCCCCTTTTATGTCATGCCATTCATTGCCTTCTGGCCTCTGTGATTTCTGATGAAAAATCAGCTGTTAATCTTATTGGGCGTCCCTGGTTCACGGCGAGTTGCTCCTCTCTTGCTGCTCTCAGGATTCTCTCTTTGTCTTTCAACAGGTTGATTATGAAACACCTGGGGTAGATCTCTTTGAGTTTATCCTACCTAGAGCATCTAGAATGTGTAATGTTTTTCTTTAAAGTTGTGAAGGTTTTTTGCCATTATTTTTTCAGATATTCTTTCTGCCTTTTTCCCCTGCCTCCTTCTGGAATTCACATTATGTTTGTGCTGGTATGCTCGATGGTATCCCACAGATTTCTGAGGCACTGTTCATTTATATTTATTCTTTTTTCTTTCTCTTCTTGAGACCAAGTAAGCTCAATTGACCTGTCTTCAGGTTTGCTCACTTTTTCTTCTGCCTGCTCAGATCTCCCACTGAGCCTCTCTAGTGAATTTTTTATTTCCATTCTGACACGTTTCTTACCAGAATTTCTATCTTGCTCTTTTTTATAATTTCTTTCTCAGTACTGATATTCTTTATTTGGTAAGACATTATTCTTATGCTTTCTTTTAGTTCTTTAAACATACACACTTTTCTTCTTTGAACGTACTTAAAATGATGATTTGAAGTCATTGTCTGGTAAGTACAGTCTGGGCTTTTGCCAGGACAGTTTCTATTGGCTGCTTTTTTCCCTGTGTGTTTTGCATGTTTTATATTTTTTGTTGAGAACTAGATATTTAAATGTAGTGTCGACGCTCTGGATATCAAATAGTCTTCGCTCGCCCGTGGTATGTTGTTGTTATTGTTATTATCGTTGTCTTGTTTAGTGACTTTTCTTAAGTCTGTATTTTTGTTATGTGTAGATAGTGAAGTCTCTATCTGATTAGCTTGGTGGTCAGCTGATGGGTAGAGATTTTCTTAAGTGCCTAGAACTGTAAGTCTCTCCCTCTCCACAGAGGAACATACTGGAGCATGTCTTAAATGCTCAGTCAGGGTGCTTGTCTTTATGTCTTTACCTTTATTTCCTGTTTGTGTGAAACTTCAGGTTGAGCCAGAGGTGAGAGCTGAGGGCCTTCTTGGGTCTTTAGTGAGCACATGTACAACCTCCACACACACACAGTCCTATGTATGCTTGTGGCCTGTAGATTCCCCACAATATGTCAAGGGTTTTCAAAGCCCCCTCTGGACATCACATTCCCTAGTTTTTCCTGTTAAGCTTTTTGGTTTGTTTATCATTTGCCCCAACTTATTCACAGCCCCAGGCAGCCCTGATGTTGAACAATTGCAGCTGATTATTTTTGACAAATGCCCCTGGGAAAAAGGCTGTTTTCACTGTGTGAGTGCCAGGTCAGGTTAAATAAGCAAGCTGGGTGAGTAGAATCTTCCACAGAACCACTAGACAGATCAGATAATGACAGTTTTCTTAGAATAGGGCTTTGAAGGAGCTCTGACCCTCTTTTGTCCCCTCCAGTGGCTGCCTAGCTGCTGGTTTTCACTATGATTAAAGGCTGTTGGTTTTCAAGGCTACCGCAGAACTGGGGAGTGGGAGGAGAGGAAAGGGCAGGTTTAAAATGCCTCATAGCTCACAATTCTTACCAAGATCCCTCCATTTTCCTTGAACAAAGGCTACCCAGATTGCTACAAGCCTTTAGTTAATTTTCAGAATTCTGAAAAGGTTGATTTTGACCATTTTGTCACTATCTTCATTGCTTTTATGGAGGAGAGGATTTTCAGAGGTCTTTACTCTGCCATTCCTTCTGATGTCAGTAAATATTATTTATGCCTTGAAATGGGCTGCCTATATATCTGTCAGGCCATTAGCGTGTTGGGTTAGTCAATTTTCTTGCTTAATTTTTGTGTTCCATGTCAAAGGTGCCATCAATCACTTATGGTGCCATCTGCCCTCCTAACGCTTTTGAGGAGGAGCTCATGTCATTAGTAGGTTATTGACAGCAAAAGATCACTATTAATTGAGTCTCTCAGTGGCCTGTAACAAACATCACCCTTACAGAAAGCACAGAGATAAAATGTATACCTCATTAGATACTCATAGCTCTGGGCACCACATAAGAGGTAATGTGGCATATATAGGCTGAATCTTGACTATAACAGTTGGTTGCTACTCGCTCTCTCTTTTTAATTGATTCTTTTATGAAAAACCCATATCAAATAGTATTTTGTTATTTCTATTCTAATAGATAATTCAACTTCTATAATCACTACCTTTTATGTTGCTGAAGTTTCTGTTTGTCTTGATTCGTAAAAATGCTTTGTTTTCTTGATAGTGATGTCCCCTTCACAAGGCTATGTTCCATCATCTGTGTAGTCTTCCAGAAAGCTTTGCACATCAATTGATTAGGCATTTGTTAATCAAAAGAAGATGTTTGCGTTGATGTCAATTTACTAAACTAAAAAGATACCAAATTGGCAACCAATAGCTATAAACTTTAGGATTTACAATAAACCACTGGAAAATACTGGTAATTCAGAGGTATTTAATTCCAGAGATTAATGAGTCATTTTGAAATGTGCAGTACATTGTTTTACCGTCATGGAAGTAAACAAAGATTTTAAAGTGCCTCGGTTTTATTACCAACGTTTTTGTTAAAATATCGTTATGATGTTTTTATTTATTCTTCTATCTTGAATGAGTCATGATTGTAGTGAAGTGTTCACGCAAGTAGAAAACCTAAGTCTGAATCAGTTTTGTCTTTAATCTGGCTGTTTAGTTGAATCTTGATCACTTCATTCACATCTGAGTCTTTCTGAAAAGGGAACACCATTTTGGAGGGATTTCACTGAATGAGACATTTAAAATTTTCCATTTGATTTCTAATTCTGAGCCTTCTGAAATCTTTTCAGACTCATTTTACTTGATGTGAGTTAAAACTTAAAAGAAAAAAAGTAGCATTTTTAAAAACTGTTGTGCCATTATCTGGCATTTGGTGTGAACTAATCATCTTAACACTTGCTTTCAGGGTTGTATCCTATTTGTAGAAACCTTTGTCCATGAGACCTGAGCCTCATGGACTCCATGAGCACCAAGAGTTTCTGTAATGAGTGTGAGGAATCAATTCCTTGACTTGCATCCTCCATCCAGAACCTGAGAAAGAAATATTCTTTTGGATAACATGGCTCTCCACACTTTTAGGTGCTTCTCATATTGCAAATAATGTGGTATAAAAGTGAAATTTGCAGAAAACCATATCACAAAGATCTCTCTATTGTTCAAGATATGATTGCTCTGCAGATGGACTCTGTTCCCCGCCTATGGCCCTGGAGAGGAATTGGGGATCATTTTGGTGGCTGGCTCCATGAGTCTTCAGACACCCGCCCTCTAGCATTCACTCCCAGTCACACTGGGCTTAGGGCGCTCTCCACACTCTTAGTGAGCCTTTGTAAGTCTCCCAAGGCACCAGCTCCTCTTCTTTTGTTTACTCTCAGATTTACCAGTGGAAGCCTATAAGTTTCTTTATATGTCTCTCCATCTCTTACTATTTCTGGAAAGGAGTTGTCAAAAGAAAAAAAGAAAACAAGATAAACATTAACCTACTACTGTTCTCTTACCACCAACCTAGCCCACCTTCACCTCTGTTCATTTCCTCAGTTTCAGGTACCTTTCCTACTTGGAACATGTGTTATCAGTGAGTTCATACTGGGACCTCAGTGTGAAGTGTCTCCTGAGCCTCTGTTCTCTTATCTCAAGCAAGGATCTTTGATTTTAGAACTCAGAGGGTATCCATAAAAACAGAACTGAGTGTTGCTGATTGGCAGGTGTCAGGGCCATTCTTTGATACTGTCCTGGATGTGCTGTTGATTTGGGTGGGGCACTGGACAGATTTTCACTTTTCTCCAGGTTTTAATGTTTTCAGATATCAACTGGGGCATAATAGCAGTACCCTGTACAAAGAATATTAAATAATGTATCAACAGTGCTTTGTGGGATACTATGTAAATTTAGTATTTTGTTTTAGCCTGGAATAGAGTAACATCCATAGAACAACGAATTAATGTATGTAGAATGCTTAGGATAGTATCCGACACATAGAAAGTGCTCGGTAGTTATCAGCTGGTGTTATTATTGTTCTCTTGCAGGAATTTTGGAATTGGAATTTTATCTTAAAACAGTGCATCAGATCTGAAAGTATAGAATTTGTTTCTTATTTTCTTGAACAAAGGTGTTTTTTGGATCAGGTATTTCTAACTGTATTTTCTCATCCGAGGTCTTGTGATTGACACAGAGCAAACTGAATTCTGAAGTCCTTCTAGGGAAGGAGAAAGCTGTCCAGGGAGGGAGTGAAGAGGACTCATGAAGGAAGCATGAGGCTTTCTGAGGGCCGAGGGGGGAGGAGTGGCTCGCAGGTAGCCTGTCACTGCAGGCAGAGAGACGCATGCCAGTATTCATCCGGGCCTCTGCTTTAGTGCTGCCATCTTGTCATTTGCCCAACAGGATGTCTGCGGGAGGCGTCCATGTTGCTTGTGGGCACGGGGAATTTGTCTCTCTTCCGATTTGTGCTGTAGCCACATTTTTTTCCCCCATTTTCCTGTTTGCACATTAGGATGATTTCTGGATTTCAGTTATTATGAATAAAGCTTACATGAACATTGTATGTGTCCTTTGGTTAACATATGTACTCCTTTCTCTTGGGTATATACCTGGGAGCTGAACTGCTGGGTCACAGAGTACGCTTATGTTTGGCCTTAATGAAATAGCCAGCCATGTGTGAGACTTGCCACTGTTCTTTCAAATAGATTTTGAATGAGACGTAACACAGACTCTTCAACAGATGACCCAGTATTTAATCCCCCCACAAATGGGGAAGTGTTTGGGATTGGTTGTGAGTTGGTTTTTCCCAGTGGGTGGTTAATGTAGTAATGCCTATTCAAGAGAATGAAACAATTTGGAATGTGGAGGTTTTATTAATATTAAATATATTTATATGATGGCAGACTCAATAAGTCACATTCACTGTTAGAATACATTTTTGTGTACTTTGGTTAAATCTGTAATAAAAGTGTTTTATTATGAAACCTATCATAAATTTTAACTTGTAAGAGTTGCATTTAAGAAGGCACTCACTGTTCTGAAAATCTGAAGGCCTTGGTTCTAACCCTTTTATTCTAACCCTGTTTAACTGTGTGACCTTAGACAAGTCATATAACCTCTTTAAATTTTTACCTTTGCCTGGAAGTTGTAGCGGGAGAGCAGTTTGGTCTATCTATCTCTTAGGTTCTTCCCAGTTTTCTCATCCTATGACTTTTTAATAAGTCACCTAAAGTTATTTAGTATGTTTTTTCTTTACATATATATTAAATAGATTAATAACCTAATAAATTAATCTGTACTAACTCAAGGAAGAGAAAATAGTTTCAGACTCAAAGACATGGAAGTGAGTCTAAAATTTTAGGCTATTAAGACAGTGTAGGTTTTACTAAACCAAAAGTGTATGTTCTTAAAAGATGAAATACTAAAAACTTTACTGGCAACTACTTTGGTTTTGTAATGTATCACAGATGTGGCTACTCAGCTACTACGTAATCAGAATCCTAAAGGACATTCCACATATAATGTTGCAAAGGTTCAACTTTGGACTGGGTTTTTGTAAAGTCAGCTTGAAACTGATTCAACCAGTCTGTGGCTCTTCAGATCCCCCAGTGATTCAGAGTTTCACATGTGGCTAGTGTTTTTCTTAACAGTTATTAGGTGCCACAGTGTAGGAAAAAGGGCAATCAGCTGTTTCTGTTATGATTAAAGGTAGAATTTTCCTTTCACAGATGTGCCGTTTCAAAATTTGATTCCTTTATTATATCCAGATGGGACTAAAGGAGGCCTTATATTATACTTTTTCATTTTGCAGAATATATAATTATATCTAGTAATACAAAATACTTTGTGTAAAATACAAGCAGGAAATAAATGTTAAGTTAGACATACAAATAACTATAAAGTTGAGCTGTATTTGAAACTACCAGGTTTTCATATTCTCTTTGGGCTCCAAGTTAATAGTTTTATTACTGAGTGATGCAATATGGTACTTTTTTTTTCTTTTTTTTTTTGAAGTGGACTGTGGGAATTTCTCTATCATGTTGCACATTTTAAAGTTCAGTAAAAAATTAAAATGAATTTAATCATCATTTTATTATTGGTTGTTGATTTAGAGACCTGAATAGTAAAGTGTGCAAAATAGTGAATGTGGATTTTTTTTTTCTGGAATGTGGAGTTTTCATTTGTGTAAAATACCTCTTATTTTGGACAGCAAAATTAAGATGCGATTCGACAGTAGCATAGCATTTTAGCAGTGTCCTCTGCCCTTCAACTGATTTGACTTGTCATGTGAACTCCTTATATCTTGATTATCTTAAAACAAGAATGTTAGGCACCTAAAATTTAGTAATAGTCATAATTAGTCTTTTCATATTTGAAATGATGACAAATTATTTTTGGTTAGCTGTTCATTAAAAATTCTCCTGTATAAAAAGTAAGATATTTATGGATGAATGAATGGATAAAGAAAATGTGGTATTTATAGATACAGTGGAATTTTGTTCAGGCATAAAAAAAGAAAATCCTGCCACTGGCAACAATCTGGGTGGACTTTAAGGACATTATACTAAATCAAATAAGCCCAACAGAGAAAGACAAATACTATATGATCTCACTTGGATGTGGAATTAAAAAAAAAAAAAAGAAAGAAACAAAGGAGCTCATGGGTATAGAGAACAGATCAGTGGTAGTGAGAGTGCAGTGGGGATGGGGGATGAAGGAGTGGGTGAAATGGGTGAAGGTAGACAAAAGGTACAGACTTTCAGGTATAAAATAAGGCATGAGGATGTGCTGTACAGGGTCATACAGCATGTGACTGTGGGTAGCAATACTGGATTGTACGTAAGAAAGTTGCTGAGAGGGCGCCCGGGCGGCTCAGTCGGTGAACAGCGTCCGCCTTCAGCTCGGGTCACGATCCCGGGGTCCTGGGACTGAGCCCCGCGTCGGGCTCCCTGCTCAGCGGGGAGTCTGCTTCTCCCTCTGCCCTCCCCCCTGCTCGTGCTCTCTCTCTCACGCTCTCTCTCAAATAAATAAATAAAATCTTTTAAATTAAAAAAAAAGGAAAGTTGCTGAGAGCGTAGATCTTGAAAGTTCTCATCATAAGAAAAAGTCTGTAATTATGTCTGATGAGGCATGTTAACTAGATTTATTGTGGTGATTATTTCACAATATACATAAATAGCAAATCATTCTGTTGTACACCTGAAACTAATATAATGTTATATGTCAATTATATCTCAATTTTATAAAAATGAGCTCAGTATTTCCTTGCCAAAGAATTACAACCTTTTCCTGCAGAGTTTCAAAATCAGTGAATTTCTCACACTCATCCACTATCCCCAGTAGTTGCTGTGTGTTTCTTGTATTACTCAACCCTTAGAAGTCTCTGATATTTTGCCATATCTCCCTCCTGCACATTAGTTTGCACTGTGCAGGTCACACGCTTCTTCCTAACAAACCATAGTGTAAGTGTGCATCTTCCAATGAGCGTAGTGTATCCCTAGAGGGAAACAAACTAGCAGGCAAGGATCTTTAAAAATGAGTCCATTTCCATGTCCTCATTTTCCATTTGTACTCTTTCCTACAACTGGTTTGTCTGTAGGGAAGGCTTCGTGCTGGGTCTCCTGCCATCCCTCCCTCTCGCTTGTACCGAACGCCTTCCGGTCACCAAAGCATTTGTGCGGCCCCTTTGCCACGGCAACACACAGTTCCCAGGCCGGCCGCCCTCACCAGTAAAGACGGAATTTATAATAAATTTTTACATTTATGCTTAATAAATATTTATGCTCTTTTGATGAACTGTGTACTAGTAATTTAATGACAATTCAATTTAAAAAAAAGTGTCCTTTAAAAATACTTAGAGCCTTGTGTCACAATAATGTTTTTATTTTAACATACATACAGAGAAGGATGGTTAGAATCATCAGTAGACTTTCAAGCTTAAAAATATATTAGATAAAATTCTGTGGAGGAAGTAGAAAGGAAATTCAAATTGAAAGAAAAAAAGAGGATGTCAATTTTCTTATCATATTTCAGTGAATACATTTAAGAGGGTGATGTAACAGTTTTATTTTACAGTTCCATATTTGAACTTTGCAACTTACTTAAACTTACTGTGAAAAAAAATTTTTCAGTGTCAATTAAAAAATGTATAAGGTGGCACATGGTTTTTAAAAAATTATTTTGGAGTAATACCAAGCAACAGTTCCAATACCACTCACTTGTCTGCAAAACAAAATCCCACACCTTAGGCTGTCACTCTACCCTGCCTTTCCCCATCTCATTTTCCAGTGATGACTTTCCTCCGTCCCTCTACCATATACCGACTTTCAAGTAACATACTTCCACTGAAAACAGACCTGCTGCTTTGCCCAGAACATGCTCTCGACTTTTCACCCTTGGTCAAATGTCACCCTTGGTCTAGAATGTGACTCCCCACCTCCAAGCTACTCTTGCTTACTAACAATCCATCCATACTTCAATTATCAATTCCCCTGTCTTTCCCAATGTACACAAATAATTATTTATTTTCAATTCTTACTTAGAACACTGTATACCTCTACTAGACAATTACTGTTCCACATTTTATTTAACCACTGCCCCCCCATTCACCCTCCATATCATATATAAAAAATATTTGGCATCTTTTGTTGAATTGAGTTGATAGCACCTAATTTTACCAAGCAGCAATGTATTTAAGTGATTTGATATTCATAGTTCTTATTTTGGCTTTTTCAATGACCTGGTATATGCCTCTAAGTAAACTTCAACTTTAAATCGTTTATACCTAAATTTCTGCATTTTAAGCTTAAAGATTATACTCTTTTAAGTGTACAGTTTGATGATAATTTTTAGTAAATTTGTGTACTTGTACAACCATCATCACAATCGAATTAGCAAAATCATTTTTAAAATTGAGATATAATTGACCTGTAACATATTAGTTTCATGCATTCAACATAATGATTCAATATTTGTATATAAAGTGAAATAATAACCCCAGTAAGTCTAGTTAACAGCCCTCACGACACATAGTTACAATTATTTTTTTCTTATGATGAGAAGTTTTAAGATCTGGCTTATTTTACTTAGCATAATGCTCTCGAGGTCCATTCAGATTATTGGAAGTAGCAGGGTTTCCTTTTTTTTTTTTTTAATGGCTGAATAGGTTCCTCTGTGTGTGTGTGTGTATGTACAACACAGTATATACCACATTTCCTTTATCCATTCTTCTATACAAACTTCATTTTTAAACTTCATTTATGTAACCAGAGATTGTGGAAAGTCATTCAGTAGTTTATTAAGGAAAAAATAAAATTAAACACCCATTTGGGTTTTAGCTTCGAATGAGTAGTTTTAACGTGTAACCCTTAAACCTCTAAGGGGTTGGATTTTCCTTTCTTCATTTCACTCAGAGGACATTCCAGAGTGTTAATTTCACTCAGGGGATACTTGGGATAAATTTCGTCTGGAATGTATTCTTCCAGTTCTTGACACCTTTCAGAGTAATTCCCATTTCCTCCTAGATATCCTCTGAACTGTGGCCGCTGGGTAGTTCTGTGGAGAGATTAGAGTCCTGTGAGAATGGGACCAGAGAAATGATCCAGCATTATATAGAAGACTCTTGATGATGACCATTACCCTCCATCCTGGGTCGTTTCAGCATATTACGCATTTTGTTAGGCTTATCTGTGACATAGTTCTTCCCTTTTCTTTCTGTTTTATATCTATATTCTCAATCTCCAGCTAATTTTGAAATATGAAAAAAAAGGGCAGAGTACTTGATTCGGAAATCATTTTTCTCACCTAAGACAGAAGGAAACTCTTAGTCTGTAGTCTGGGCAGTATGTCTCTGTAATCATTGTTACTTAGACCCACATTTGTCCAGTTCTGCAGGCAGGTACACATAATCATTAACAATCTGTATTCATGACACCTCTGATCATTGGCCAGATGAAGTGCAGGGCCTGCTCTACTGCCTTTTTTTTTTAAAGTAATTTAATCCTATAAAAATGGCAAAATTTAAGATCTGAAAATACTTCTGTATCAAATGATTGCTTCTATTATCATTAGCCAGAAACTTGCAATCAAGGTGCAGCAGATTTTTGTATTTGTAGAGGCCACAGGTTTTGACAGAAACGAAGATGATGAAAATCTTCATTTTCCTTGCTCATTTGAAGAAATCTCTTTCAGTTGCATAGAATTTTAACTTCCATTTGATTAAAAAATAACAAAACATTAAAAAATTAGCGCAAGTATTAAAGGGTAAATTTGGTTCATCAAATGGAAGTTTTTCCTGATCTTCCTGTAACTTTGGAGCCATGGTACTTAAAAAAGCAGCAGGTTAGAATATCAAAATATTCTGACAAGGTGTTCTTCGACAAGCCAGCCTACCCTACAGTAACTGGAAATGCTTTCATTTCAGCTGCAATTAAAGAACTGACATGTGAAGCCAATTTTACCAAGTGAAAACAGTTAAAGTAGAACAAGGAGGAAATATGTCCTGCCTTGTTGCCTTATAAAAATGATACACCCATACCCATTTATCAATTTGAATTCAAATTTCATATTGTTCAGTAGCAAAAGATTACAAAGATATTGTTTTTTACCATCTAATTTCAAGTGATATAATAAGAGCTATTTAATTTATACATTTTGAGACATTTGAAAAAATTCCATACATTTCTAATAAATTTGATACAAAGTTTTGCAGCTTAACAAAATTTAAATCGCCTTTGATTTATCTATATAGATATTGATCTTTCTCTCTCTATTTTACATCTTATTTAAAGAGGCCACTCTTCACTCCTTCTTTCTAACCCTGCTCCCAGAGATGATTGTTAACATCTTCCTGTGAATTGGTTTGTGTTAGTCCTCAAGAATAGTTTTAGGTTTCGGGGTGATCACACATTGGTCTGCAGGAATGATGCCTTTGTGAGACACCTTTGATGGAACAGTGTCTAGGGGAGGAAAAAATCTTTTCTTCTCTCCATCTTAGGTTCTCTAGTTGGGCTTCTATAAGTTAGACTGGCCAAAGGCAGATTAATAAGAGTAAAACAGAATTGATTCACGTGTGCATCGCTCATGTATGCATGGAAGCACCCAGCAGTCAGCCACGCAAATGGGTGTTTATATGCCATCCTATGCTAAAACAGAAGAAAAGGGATTTGGGGCTTCAGGGTGAGGGAGACAAATTAAGAGATGGTGACCAAGAAAAGTACGGTTAACAAGGATTTGTTAGTAAGGTTTGCAATGCAGATCTAAGGTTGGCTTTTCATCATTGGTAAGAGGTGTTAAAAGTTCTCCTCTTCCTAGTCTGGAATGTCCGTACTTACATCTTTTTCTTTTTCCCAAATTTCCATCTTTAAAAATGGAAATTTCCTTTATAAATAGAAATTTCCTTTACAAAAGGAAAAACAAGGCCCCGGTGTTTAGAGTTTTTCCTGGGTCTGCTGATTCTTAATTGCCTTTAACTCAGAAGAATTCATATACCCAAGAGGTGTATTTTGGGGTGGCGTATTCTGGTACCTTTCAAGGGTCAGCGTGCCCGTGTGTACATTCCAGCTCTACCCTTGTCCTTTGGGTGAGGTAGTTAACGTCTCTCCGTCTTAGATTGAGTAAAACTACTTCCTAAGTCTGTCCAGAAGTTTAAATGCGATGAGTGTAACTCAGCACAGCGTCTAGCACACGAGGATGCTAACTGCTATCTTGTTATCATCATCATCATCACCACCACCACTGCTGCTACACCACTCATAGCATTTTGATTTGGAGAGGGCCGGGAACATTTTGGGTTCTCCTTATAATCATTCCAATTAAATGACTGCTTATGGTCCCTGTTTTTAAGACCAAAGGTCTCAAAGGCCTTTTAAGGTGAATTTGGGAGTGGGGAAAGAATTGCCTGTCCCTCTTCTCTCCTTTTACTTTCATTCCCATTTTTATGTTCTTCTTGAACAAAGAAATTTCTTTCATGTCTGTTTATTTTTTGCACTCTCTTATCGTAGCTCCAGGGACAACATTGCTCTAATGGTAATAACTTCTTCAGGAATGATTCTAAGATGTTTTGCTGGTTCTTATCTCTGATTCTCCTTTGTTTGTTGTTTTCATATTCAGGTTTCTTTCTCCTGTTATGCTAATGTGCAGCATTATGAGCCCCTGGAGTATAAGTGCCTGGGTGATTTGGACCCTGCTTAGAAGAAAGGTTTTCTTCTTTCATTATTGAAGAAATTGAGCTTGCAGGAATGATGTATTGTTAAGAAATATTATTAAGCTTAATATTTTGGTCTTTGAAAAATCATTTCAGTTTTTCTAAACCCACTGGGTAATACCAGATATAATTTTATAATTTAATTGTTTCAAGATGATAATAAGAGCAATGTTTTTCCTTTAACAGTGATTGCTGTAACTGTGGTTAATTTTTCCCATTCTGTTTTCCAAAATCTCAAAAATGAATATAAATTAGTTTTATAATAGAGAAAAACATTAATTTTTTTACATTCATTTTTGAAAAGAAGTGGTTTTTTGTTATTTTATGTTATGCTAATTACTTTATGCATTTTTTTTTTCCAAAGGTGTGTATCAGGTTCAGCTTCATAAGCTCTATAAACCCAACCCCTCAAATGAACAATTCTCTCTTTAAAATGATTTCAGGAAAGAATGTCACAATTGGTATATTTGATAAAAGAGTAAATAGGTAGAGGAGCATTAAGTGGGTCCCCAAGTGTACTTCTTTATTTTTCCCAAATGTACTTTAAAAGATATAATTGATATCATTAGGCTAAAAAAAGCAGGGTGCTGGGTTATGGTACAAAATACACAGCTGTGTATCTCAAGACACCGGGATATGTTATGTGTCGCCTGTTACGGTTTGCCTGGAAAATTTTTGTTTATCATTGAAAATTGAACTCCATTTGGGATGAAATCATCTGTTGCCCATGTTAATAGTTAATTTCTTCCTCCCCTGTTCTCCCTTTGTAATTGATACATACTTCCATTCTGGTGTTCATTGAAAATTGGTTCAGAAAAAGGACTTTGCAGTCTGACAGGCATAGGTCCTGAGTGCCATCATTCCACTTACGACTCTTCGTTGTGAACATATTATTTTAAATGTCTCCGAATGTTTGTTTCCTTCATCCGTAAAATGACAGCGTGGCGGTGGGATGCGTTAGGTTATGCCGTATGACAAAGGGTCTCGAAAAATGTCGGGGTCTTATAATGACAAAAATGTATTTCCTTGCTCATGTTAAATATCTGTCATGGATTGACTGAAGCTCTGCCCAGGGTGTCTCTGCTTCAGAACTTAGACTGTAGAAGAAGGGAAAAAAGAGAGCCATCGAGAACGCCTGGCTTGAAACCTTCTGCCCAGAAGTGGCACCTGTCATTTCTGCCCACGTTTCACTGGCCACCAAGTCACGCAGCTGCTCCTGAGTTCCCACAGGGAGGGGAAACCAGGATATTTGGCAAATAGCGACACAGTCTACCGCAGAAATAATAAAAATACCTGCATCTTGAGATGAGGGCACAGATGAGATTCGTACAAACTGCTCAGCAGAGCGCCCGGCATAGGCACCGTGCCCCTTCATAGGAGGACGCAATTCTGTATTTTCCACGCATATAAATGCAGAGGGGCTTACTGTCTTCTCTGCATCCCCAGTCTCAGAAACGTAGTTTGATGTTTAATGAATACTTGCGTAGCTGCGTTCTTCACCTACCAAGCAGTTCTGACCGAAGCAGTTAAAGCACTAGAACATTCTTTTTACTGTATGCCACCTAACACTTGAAACAAAAGTTCTCCAAAGTTAGCCTCATTTTGAATAATTAGACCATAAATAAATGAGTTAAATATTTAAAAATAAGTCTTTGTTTTTTTAAAAGATTTTATTTTTTTTAAAGATTTTATTTTATTTTATTTTATTTGACAGAGAGAGAGACAGCAAGAGAGGGAACACAAGCAGGGGGAGTGGGAGAGGGAGAAGCAGGCTTCCCACTGGGCAGAAAGCCCTATGCGGGGCTGGATCCCGGGACCCTGGGATCATGACCTGAGCTGAAGGCAGACACTTAAGGACCGAGCCACCCAGGCGCCCCTAAAAATAAGTCTTTAAATATTTAAAAATAAGTCTTTCTGGGGGCGCCTCGGTGGCTCAGTCAGTTAAGCATCTGCCTTTGGCTCAAATCATGATCCCTGAGTCCCGGGATTGAGCCCCACATGGGACTCCCTACTCAGCGGGGAGTCTACTTCTCCCTCTGCCCCTCCCCCTGCTTGTGCTCTCTCTCTGTCTCTCAAATAAATAAATAAAATCTTTAAAAAAAATAACATCTGCCTTTCCATTGTATTCCTTAATTATTTATATCAGGTTTGAGAGAAGCCAATAGAATTGTCTTCACTGAGTGCTTAGTCTAATTGGGATGCACTTTCCCCATTAAATTGATCAGGTATTGATTTGTTCTTTTAGTTGTTAGTAGACTCAATCTTTTTTTTTTTTAATAGAAAAAAGGCAACTATATGTATATTATACATTTGCTTTTTAGGGTATACCTGTTCATATTATATAGCATTTAAAACACAACAGATTTTACTGTGAATATTCCTCTGGTATTTTGTCTTAAAACTAATACAGTAAAATTGTCTTAATCGTGTGTGTTCAAGTTTCGTGAATTCTCATTTACACAGAGATTCATGTAACCATCACCACGGTCAGGATACAAACACTGTCTTTTGATTTCTTTGTGATAGCAGAGCAGAATCATAATTATAAAATAGAATAATGATAATATCAATTGAAAATAAATGTGTGTATAATTACAACTCTTAACATTCTGACATTAGTATTAATGTATATTTTTATCTTTGTAATGTAAAGTCTGATTATTGACTATGACACTTAGATGAAGTGGTAATGGTAGAGGAGCATTGAAGTCCTTTTAACATTTCTGTGAAGGCTAATTAGAACAGATATTTGTCTCAACTTCTTTTAACGCAAATACTGAATATGTTAACTCTTTGCAGTGTAGAAGTGAATTCCCTGTTATAATTAAGTTACAGATCAAATGTGAATTAGAATCTGTTCGCACTGTCTAATCCTCTTCACTTGGGACATAAGGATTGGGAATATTCTCTTCTTAGGCTCCCTCATTCACTTTCTGATGCTATTAAGTGATAATTTATTTTTAGATTGCTGAGTAAATGTAGGTGCTGGTAATTCACTTAGTGGCTGTTACAGGGTCATTAATGAAGTAACGGATGAAATAGGACTCTGGTCTCATTTTATCTTGACTTAACGTGACTTTTGGAGTGTCGAAGGTGACTCCAGAAATAGGATCTCCTAGCATACGGGCATCGCTGTTTGACCTTTAGCTAGAAGTCTTTATACGACTTACTGTAATATAACCATGTTGACTAATTAATTGGGTCATTCAGTCATTCATTCATTCAACTATAACTGAAGTATTTAAGGGCCAGGCATTAGCAAGGAAATTGGGAGATGCAGATAAGTAAGATCTATCGTTGGGGTGTGAGCATGTGCGGTAAAGTTACAGGACAGGAAAACCCGGGCTAACAGCAGCCTGTATGGGGCCCCCTGGCGTTGAGAGTAGAAAACACCCAAGTGCCTGCAAAGGAGGTACTTAGAATAACGTAAGCCTGCTACAGCAGGGGTGAGCTTTGAAATGAGCCAGGCACGGAAGGACAGATATTGTAGGGTTTCCCATAGATGAGGTGCCTAGAATAGTCACATTCATGGAGACAGAAACTAGTACGAAAGGCGGGGGGAAGAGGGGCATGGGGCGTTATGCGGCTTTATTGTTTAACAGGTACAGAGTTTCAGTTTGGGATGATGAAAAAGTTCTAGAGATGGATGGTGGTGATGGTTGCCCAACATTGTGCGGGTACTTAATGTCATCGAATCGTGTACTCAAAAATGGTCAAAATGGGAAATTTTATGTCATATATATTTTACCACAATAAAACAAAAAACAACGGGAACGAAAAAAATGATCATTTATAGGCCCCACCCCCAGTTCTTCTCTTTTTAAGAGAAGTTTTTTAAAAAGAATTTTTGTAACATCACCCCATCTTTTGTAGTATCTATTACAGCTTTTCCTAGTAAGATCCTGTATTTAACAGCTCATCTCTATTAGATTTATGACATTAGATTGTGTTGTTAAAGTCCGTAAGTATAGACCAAACCTGCTTTACTACCTTAATCAAGCTAATAATATTCAGAACATTTGACATACTTTTACATGAAGTGGCATATTTAATAAATTCTAAATTCCTATATTTTACTTAATTGAAAAAAATACCTATATACTTCAACATGGATGACCCTTGAGAACATTGTAAGTGAGAGCAGCCAGTTACAAAAGACTAATGATTCTGTTTATATGAAATGTGTGGAATAGGCAATTTATAGAGTTAGAAAGTAGACTGCTAGCTGTTTCAGGCTGGGGGAAAGGGGTTATGGAATGGGGATAATGGGAAGAGACTGCTAGTGGGTACAGGATTTGTTTTAGGGGGAATGAAAACATTCTAAAATTAGAATTTGGTGATGGTGCACCATCCTGTGAATATACTAAAAAGCATTTAATTGCATACTTTTTTTAATAGGTCAATGTGTGGTATTTGAATTATATCTCACATAAGCTCTTTACAATGCTTAAAGGTAATGGTGTAATTTGTCTTGTTTTAAAGTATCTTTTTGCTTCATCATATGTCTTAGTTTAGTTGAAAACATAGCATGGTGAAGGTTAGCATTTTAAGTATGCATATACTGGAGCGCCTGGGTGGCTCAGTCGTTAAGCGTCTCCCTTCAGCTCAGGTCATGATCCCAGGGTCCTGGGATCGAGCCCCGCACTGGGCTCCCTGCTCAGCGGGAAGCCTGCTTCTTCCTCTCCCATTCCCCCTCCTTGTGTTCCCTCTCTTGCTGTGTCTCTCTCTCTCAAATAAATAAATAAAATCTTAAAAAAATAAATAAATATGCATATACTTTCTAACAAAGGTATAATCTGAGAGGGCTTTTGGACAGATAACTGTCAAAATGAATGCACAGGCATCTGAATGCAAGTATTAATATATTTTACACACTCACACACTGAGTGACCTTGTTAAGCTGGTAGAATACATATTCAGACCCAGGTAGAATATGATTAATTTGATGACTGCAGAGCAACAAAAATTAAACTGAACATTCCTTTTAAAAATGTACCCATACAAGGACCTGGGTGGCTCAGTCAGTTGGGCATCCAACTCTTGGTTTTGGCTCAGGTCATGGTCTTGGGGTTGTCGGATTAAGCCCTACGTTAGGCTCTCCACTGAACATGGAGCCTGCTTGAGATTCTCTCTTTCTACCCCTTTCCTGCCCCCCCCCCCCCCCCATGCATGTACGGGCATTCTCTCTCTTTCAAAAATAAAATAAAAAATAAAAATGTACCCATACATAGAATTGCTTTTTTAAAATTAAGTCTGTTTTCTTCAACTCGTTAGATTTTCTTTGCTTTTTAAGTTCATAAAAAAATAACATTAAGATGATTACCGGTTCATGAAAGGAGAAGTCCATATAAAAGCACTGGATGGAAATACTGATTCGTGGATTTGGTTAGCCATTCTGTAGTCCCTGCCTATAAAGTGGTCATGTCTAGATGCTAAGCAGCCTTGATACATTCGCCCTTAAACTGTAAATGACCTTATATTAAAAGAGATACTGTTTCCATGCTAGTTGCTACCAGAGCTACACACACACACACACACACACACACACACGCAAGCACACACCCCTTGTGTGTACCTTTGCCAACTAGCATACTTGCCTAACTACTCAGACTCTCTCAACCAGCTCCGAGCTCAGGGTTGCTCATGGCTGCCATTCTTTTGTTAGCCACATTTTGAACTAAGGGCTCCTTTTTTCTTCAGTTAACCAGGACCCCACATGTCATTTATAAATTACTTGCATGAGAAAGTACATTGTGATTCCAATATAAAGCTGCAGCAGACTTTTAGAAATATAACCCATGGGGGAGGTAGCTACCAATGAAGTGTCTGATTTTTACTTTGTATTTACCTATATATTAACCTGTGATTTTTCACTTCCAAAAATTAAGGCAGGCCAATCATGTTTGTTCACCTGCTTGAATATGTGTTAACCTGCCTTAGTCAAACTGAACTGTTACTAATTGAAAATTTGTCTTCCTTTCAAATAGCACTTATATTTTAAATCTCTTTGTATGTATGTTTGTGTGGTTGTAACCCAGATATATGTATGGTTTGGTGGTATACTTAGTACAGTACTAGCCATTGTGGGGATCCAGCGAGAGGAGTAAACCATATTCCCTGCTCCTGTCGAGCCTCTGTCTTGGAGATTGAGCCTCATGTTGCAAGGCAGAACCAAGAATGCACTCGGTGATTGCAGCTACATTGGGGAGGGTATGTGCTGTGGTGAGCGCTGTGAATTGTGCAAGACTGTTGAATCACAGACCTGTACCCCTGAAACAAATAATACATTATATGTTAATAAAAAAGAAGATAGTAGGAAGGGGAAAATGAAGGGGGGGAAATTGGAGGGGGAGACGAACCATGAGAGACTATGGACTCTGAAAAACAATCTGAGGGTTCTAGAGGGGAGGGGGGTGGGAGGATGGGTTAGCCTGGTGATGGGTATTAAAGAGGGCACGTCCTGCATGGAGCACTGGGTGTTATGCACAAACAATGAATCATGGAACACTACATCAAAAACTAATGATGTAATGTATGGGGATTAACATAACATAATAAAATAAAATTAAAAAAAAAAAAGAAAGAAGAATGCACTCGGATAACACCAGGAACAGTTGCTGAGGAATCAGAGAGGAAGTAATCTCTGACACCAGAGAACCTGTAACTAGAAGCTAAACCTTTATTAAAAATAAAAGAATTTTGAAGGATGAAGAAACCAAAAGGTCTTTAGCCAACATGTTGAGCTCTCAAGAAGAGGAATAGAACTAAAAACAGAACCAAAAGTATGTGCTTTGTCTCTTTGGGGCACATTAATCTATGTTAAGTCATAACTCCTTTAGTAGGAGAAATACAGACTTTAATTAAGGGGCCAGATTATTTTTATTTTGTTTCTGGTGCCTACCATTCTAAAATTGCAAAGTCTCTAGTATGAAGCTGAAGGTCATTACTAGTGGTAAGTCTTATTTGAGAGCCAAAGGGAAAACCCACCAAATTTATCCTACTTGTTTGCTATTAAATTTTAATTTATAAATTGTCATACTGTAACAGGGCAGTACTTCATCCAATGCAGTATCCTGCATGTAGTAGTAGTAGTAGTAGCAGCAGCAGCAGCAGCAGCAGCATAGTAGTAGTATAGTAGTAGTAGTATAGTAGTAGTGTAGTAGCAGTAGTAGTATAGTAGTAGTATAGTAGTAGTAGTATAGTAGTAGTAGTGTAGTAGTAGTAGTATAGTAGTAGTGTAGTCATAGTAGTAGTATAGTAGTAGTATAGTATAGTAGTATAGTAGTAGTAGTGTAGTAGTGTAGTAGTAGTAGTATAGTAGTAGTAGTGTAGTAGTAGTGTAGTAGTAGTAGTATAGTAGTAGTGTAGTAGTTGTATAGTAGTCGTATAGTAGTAGTACAGTATAGTAGTATAGTAGTAGTATAGTAGTAGTAGTATAGTAGTAGTATAGTAGTAGTAGTATAGTAGTAGTATAGTAGTAGTAGTGTAGTAGTGTAGTAGTAGTAGTATAGTAGTAGTATAGTAGCAGTATAGTAGTAGTAGTAGTAGTAGTACTAGTAGTAGTAGTAGGCAGCCGCCCTCAGGGTTTCCGGGAGAAACTGCATTCCCCTTCCTGGCCCAGGGTCCTGGTTGCTGGGAACCCCATTCCAGTCTGTTGTATGAAAATTAGCACAAGTTAACTCTCCTTCACTTACTAACTGAGGGAACTAGCTCATTGCAAAGCTGTTCTTTTTAGGTTCCCTTAGGTTCCCATTAATCTGTATGAACACGTGTGACCATGAACTTCAGATACTTTGCAAGGAAGAAGAATATTGGATAACTTGTCTATTGAGGGCTTACAGATGAGCACATACGGAATTATTTTATCTTCCCTATAGCCCAGTAGCCCTAGGAGGTGAGTACTACCACTGTCTAGGTTTCACAGATAAGGAAACCAAGGCACAGAGGTGGAGTGTGGGATTTCATTTCCCAGACTGTGTTTTTTGCTAAGGGGTCATCTTTTATCACCGTAGGTATGTTGAAAGTTAGCGAATGCAGAGTCCTGCCCCTTTAGAAAACAAGGACTTTTTTTACACTGTTTGTGAATCCTGATATTCAGGCATGAAAGCCCTGAAAGGTACAGAAGCATAGCGGAAAGCCAGCATATTTACTATCGGGTATGTAATGCTAAGTGTTGCCTCGCACAGCCTCAGACAGAGTGGTTTAACGCCTACCGTGTAAGGGTAGGAAGAGCCTCCCGGCTAAAAGCCCAGCCAAGAAATGTAACAGTTTTGTGAACAGATAATACGTTAACCGGTTATTTTTCTATTAAATAAGAAACTCTTCAACTCCAGGCTAATGGGTATGTCTATATGTATCTATCTGTCCATATATATATATATATATACATATATATATATATACACCTATATATATATAAAATAAGGTATATATACGTATTAATTTCTAATAAAGTATGGATAAAACATATCCATGAGTAATATTATTGGGCTATTGAATTTCTTAGTCCGAAGGGATTTTTTAAAACAACTAAGGCGCTATTGAGAAGGTGACAGATCTGAGTTAATTGCTCTTTTCTTCCCTGTGCCCTCATGGTCGCAGTGGGTAGAAAGAAAGTGGAGACACGCAGGGCGTGGTTGGTCCATATGCGTGACTGACCCCTGAATAACTAGGAGGTGACTCTTCAGAATTAGCTGGCTCTCTGACTCCACATAAGATCCTCAAAATACTGTTTTAAGGATGAAAATGAAGTAACAGATGTGAAAACATGGTCCTTTAAAAACCAAAAATCACTAGTCACATGCAAGTTACCCCAGAGCAGCTCCTTTCTCAACACTCTTACTTTTGGTCTCTTTGTAGGCATCCTCTCCCTGCCACCATCCCCCTTCTCTTTCCCTCCTCTCCTCTCCTCCCCCTTCCCCAGCCCTCCAGTGGGTGAGCCTGGAGCGGGGCAGCAGAGAAGGGCTAAATCAGTCTGTTTTCTTACTGCTTTCATAAATGCTCATGTTACCACAGCTCTCCTTCTGTTGTTCTTCTCCCTGCCAGCCTTTGTATGCTCTGAGGAATTTTATAAAACACCCTCTGGTTTGTCTCACTCCGGTTTGCTCTGACTTGACCAGCTGCGTTCCTCTTGCTGTTCTTCCGTTCTTCCCTCTTCCACATCTGGATGTCAGCAGGTGACCTGTGGCCAACAGGCTGCTTCGGTGTGTGACGCTGTCTCTTTTGCATCGTAGATGCTCAAAAAATACGTGTTCACTGACTAGCTGAGAAAGAAACAGGTTATACATTCCTTCTCCTTCGGTATTTAAAAAAAAAAAAAAAGGTGTTGGGACTCCTGGGTGGCTCAGTCGGTTAAGCGTCTGCCTTCAGCTCAGGTCGTGATCCCAGGGTCCCGGGATCGAGCCCCGCATCGGGCTCACTGCTCAGCGGGGAGCCTGCTTCTCGCTCTCCCACTCCCCCTGCTTGTGTTCCCTCTCTCGCCGTGTCTCTCTCTGTCAAGTAAATAAAATCTTTTTTTTTTTTTTTAAGTGTTCACTGGCCTTAAGTCTGGAGATTTTATTCAAGTACACAGGATTATAGAGCCTTAACTGTTTAACTATTGCTGTTTCTCCTGCTAACTAACGTAGCGAGGCAGAATATAAAACTGCCTCGGGAGTTTTAAAAGGGAGGAGTGGTGTTTATTTTGAAGTACTCAAAAATCTTGCTCTTTAGGCATTCCATGAGTTTACCTTCGTTTTGTCACCTAAGAGAGACGACGAGCATGAGGAAATAAGTCTTGTGTGGAATCCTCCGAAAGTCATGTTGAATTTCCAAACGTCATCATAGAGTATTACCTGTTAATGTTTGCTCGAAGAGCCCGGCTGATGGGTCTGTTTTCAGCTATGTTTGTTTGCTTGCCCCTGTGGGTGTTGATCTGAAGGAAACCATTACCTAATTCCTTAAAATGATTAATGTTTTCTCCTTCCATTTTTTTTTTAAAGGAAATGGCAAAAATCCTTAATCATCCCCGAGTCTATGCCTTTCTGCACATCCCGGTCCAGTCTGCCTCTGACACTGTCCTCATGGAAATGAAACGAGAATACTGCGTAGCTGACTTCAAAAGAGTAGTGGATTTTCTGAAAGAGAAGTAAGTCTGTTAATACTTAAGAAAATAACCATTCCTTTTTTTCTTACAAAAGCATGTGGCAAAAATGCACTTATTGTAGCCACAATTAAAGGTACCAGAGAGAAGCGAGAGTTTTGAAGCTTTCTGGGCCTTTAAGTTTCCTTAGGGACCCTTGATGTGGTTTCTTCTTATATCTACCTCGCATCTGTGCACGACACACCATTAATCTGTGTAAGATTGCCAGTCTCTGTAAGGTAGTGTGCATTGTGATCATTTTTATACCTGACCTAGTAGATGAAAACAGCTTTGGTTTTGCTTAAATCCCCTTTAATGTGGCTTCTTGAGGTGGTGAGCTGGTTCTGATGTGGACATAGGCCAAATCATGTCACTACAAAATAGTTAATTTTCTACCAAGTAGCATGTTTTGAAGAGTATTTGGAACATCTTTGCTTTTACACGCTTATCCCTGAAGATTACTTGAAGAATTGTGATTTATAAGGAGGTTTTAGGATTCTGTTTTTTAAGGTTGAAATTGCTGTTGACCAAAATTAAGGCGTATTTACACAATCTTAGACATGAATGATCATTTTGTTTCCACAGAAAACACTTGCAGCCCATAATTATATTCTTCAAAATCCTACTTCTCATCATCACCAAACATTGACTGCCTTCTGTGATTATACAAGGCAGGAAATAGTAGGGCTGGCCAAGGTCATACAAAACCTTCTCAAGTCTAGGGCACTGTTCTCCCCTTTGGGGATATGTCATTTATCTTGGCATATTTGTGGCATGGGTCTGCCTACTTCCCATAATTTTTTTCCATAATTTTTTTCCTCTGTTGTTTTTCTTAATTAAGTTATAACTTTTTATTTCCATCTTCTTGTTTATAATTATGTACCTTTGTACCATGTCAAAGTGCTACATGGATATGATTGCTTTATACAAATTGTAAGCAATTATTTTTTCCACCTTCAATTAGTGACTTATCCTGACTACATAGAAATCTTTTAAAATCTTTTTCTTCTATTTACTTTCTCCTTCCTTCCTCATCTTTCCTGTATGTCTTTCTAATTTTTTTTTTCACCTCTAGGCATTTCTTGATTATCCTAACCACTAGAAATAAAGACATTTGTGTGCAGTCAAACAAACACAGCTAATTGTTCAAATATTCAAATCAGTGAATAGAAGGCATATTTATTCTAGGATTTCATAATTATAATCATTAAGTATATACAGTCTTCAAAGCAGAAAACAGAATAATGACAGATCTCTACCATCTATAATACTTTCTGCTCTTAAAGAAAACTGAGGTCAAGGCTAAAGAATAAGAATTTTTATGTTAGATGTCTATTAAGTTGCCCGGTATCCCTCCTTTGCATTTATTCTAGCTTATTGTAGGTAAACTTGTCTCATGTGAGAGAGTTCTTTTGGGCACGTTGGCACTGGTGAATGGAATGTTTTTCAAAATTGCAAACATATTGTTGCACCTGTGAAATTTCTTGCCTCTTGCTTATAACTAGGGCAGTAGCAAATAATGTGCACAATTCATACCTGTTGCACAAGATTTTGCCAAGTGTAGACATGCATCCTGTTGTGCAGAATAGACTAGAACACTTTCCAAGTGCTTTGTTGCATTAATGTGATTCAATGAGGTAAGGAATCAACACCTCTCTTTCTCCTCCACTTGGGTGAGTGCTGACTTAGTTGTTTGGGGGAATTACTGTGGCTACCTAACTGGGCAACAATTTCACAATAAGTTCTAGCCTTTTATGTTGTTCCAAAGGTGGACCTTTTAAATCTGTTGCATCTTGAACAGTTTCAACAGCATCCATGAGGTAGAGAGAGGTCAAAAGATGATCACATCCAAGTGTTAGAGAATAGTCTCTTGCCTTTATTCATGGGTTAAACTTATTGTCCTTTCTTTGGATTCTGAGTTACCCTGAGGCATCTGTGTAGCTTTTCTAGAACTATTCTACTGTCTGGAGGATCCCGGAACCAAGTACTGTACCCGAGGATCTCCAATATTTCCAGCACTGGAAATACCAGGGATCCCTGGAAGGACATTGGAGATCTCTGGAGAAGACACCCCATCCCATAACCCGTCCATCCACAATGTCAGTTTCAAGTGGTATGATTCACTGGCGTGGTAGAGTATGAGTCTAGATAGCATCTCTAAGCATCTGTAACTCTTTATTGGCTATGCACAGTGAGGGCGAAAGCAGCCTCGGTATACAATTCCATACTTAGATTATAACTTACAGGATGTATTGGAAAAATGTAGAAGGCAGACAACATGATATTCCTGATAAAAGTTACAGGGACTCTTTGGAAAGCAAGAAGAAATTAAATTATGACTACCAATAAGGTGATCCTTGCATGGTTTTAGAGAGCTCATCAGAACCGTAAAGTTCTATCTTTTGTCCAGTCTGTCCTGTTGCTTGTAGGAATAGTACAGTGCTCGCTCGCTTGCTCACCCAGCGCAGACAGTATAACCCACCTTTGCTCTTCAGGGAAAAGGGTTCCTGTCCTTTCGGGGAAGTCCACCCATTCAGGGAGGAATTTCCAACTGCAACAAACATTGAGAAATAAATGAAGTCTTTTTAGCAGGCTTCCGCTCTCATAGTTTGCTTACTTTTCCTATAAAAAAACGGCACAGCTTTATGCCAAATAGATTAGCACTTATAGGAAACACCAAAGTTTCAGAGATTTCTATAATAGAACCGCTAGTCTGGATAACTGATCCAGCACAAAGTTGTTTTGGCCAGCGTTTTATCAAAATTCAGTAAAATACTGTCTTTTTTAGAAAGAGGGCCTTATACCGTCATTTTGCTTTTGTGCGTTCGTAAGTCGACCCTGATTTCAAATGGTTTATTTGGTGCTCTCCTCTTATATCTGCTTTTTAAGCTCCTGTACTAATGTCTTGTTTCCTCTGAAGCTTTTGAAGCCTTTTTCTTTTTTCCTAATGAGCCTTTAACAACTAAGAATCTTGATTTTTTTTTTTCCCTTCACCAATAGGAGACTTATATATTCATGTTATGAATTAGGGATGGGGCATTTCCTAACCCGTTGCACCGAAAAATCCAATTTTGAAAACAACCTATCGCATTGAACACTGACCTCCAAACTGCGCTGCAGGCTTTTAAACTACGAATTCAGCGATGTTCGTGATGCCGTATCTCTGAGACAGTGGAGGTGAAACCTTTTTAATTAATTTTCTTTACAGTTGAAACTGGCCCATGTTTTAGCTGGGAGCAACAGAAGTTTACTTACGAGCCAACCTGAGGTTGATTCATTATTCTCTTCAGTTGTTCAAAAGTTGGCAGCGATTACCATACCAGCAGCTGGATTGAAGATAACCTAGCGGTGCTGGCCCATGCTGGGGCATATGGGAATTTATTAACTCACGCAACCTTTGCAAAGAAAAGTGTCTGAATTACTTAACATACTCATTTAAAACAGCTGGTCATGAGCAGACAATCATATGACTTAAATTATTCTATTCCGATTGATTAATCCAGTTGGAAAATTAACTAAGTTGATGTTTTCATTATGAACAGAGAAGATGGTTTCTTGAACTGTATACTGTAAGCGGCAGGGATACGGAAGGAAGCCACCTTTGCAAAGGGGCATTTCTGGTTTCAGGAAGATTTTTAATCAATACCTCATAAGAGTGACTACTTTTATTGATTATCCCTGAACTGGTTTTTCTGTTATCTTTTTAAGCTATTAGTGGGATTTTTAAAAAAAGCATGAAACTTGAATTGTTTATTTTTATTTTTTCATGTGATTTTGAAAGAGTTACTTTCCAATGAGAGGATTTTTCACTTTGCTGTTTTGAGGGTGATATAATTACGGTTCCTAGGGCCTTGGGACCTTGGCCGTAGACTTTAATTGGGCCCTCCTCATTTGAGCAGCATTGAATTTACAGTCACTCCCCAGCATAAAACCATACATTCACATAAATTCAAAAAATGACAACGTGCAGAGTTGTTCTCTCAGGCATATGTTCTCATGTTAAGTAAAAGAAACTCTGAGTCCTCAAATTCACACATTAAAGTGTGAAAGAACTACGTAAGAATGTCCTCTTGATAGATACATTTTAAGACATGAAACAGTTTATATATTAAAAGATCTATTTGTTTTCAGAGATTATTTTGTTGGAAGTCCAGTGGCCTTTTGGTTTATGCTAACCAGACCTTAAACTTGGGAGACAAGATCCATCCCCCTCACTCGATAAATACATTTTGAATGAACTAATGACCAGTTATGTTTTTACCTGCAGGTTGCATAGATCTTAAGTTATGCCTTACGGTGGCATCTTTGTGTGGACTTCCAGTGCCATAATATTATCCATCTCAGAATTTGCCATTATCATCTGTCAGCGTGCTGTGTAATTCTGGATTAATTTGTCACATTGCCTACAGAATATTAACCCTTGAGCATCATGATATCCATGCACACCCCCAAGCTTCCTGCACCCAGAGATTGCCCCCGTGAAACGCCACAACCAATAACTAAGGAGCACTCGGGGGAAGGGAACCTTTTAGCGGGGAGAACTCGCTGGAGGGGAGCTGGCAGCCTTGCAGAGAAGTTCTGTCCTCCGATCTCTCCACTGTATACTCAGGCAGTGAAGGGGCACAAGGGCCCAAAGTCGGGGAGATGGCTTTGGCAGGGTGATTTCTGTCAGTGAGTCCCAGAGTTACCTTGTACCGCCCAGCCTATCCTGTGACCTACTTTTCCAGTCTGTCGGGGGTGGGGGATGGGGAATGCTAACTCATTAACATCCTGAGTTCTTTTTCTTCTTTTTATGAGTTTCCAGTCATCCACATGTCCGTACTGGAACACAATCTGATAAAAGACCAAATTGTGCTAAATTTGTATTTTATTCCATCTTTTATATCTAGTTTTATTCCTAGTGGCTTGGAAACACAAGCAACAGTTGTCAGAACAGAAGAAAAGAAATTGCAAAAACAAAACAAAAAAATGATTGGCGAGGATTAGGTAATTAAGTTTCTTTCCAGATGCGTTCCCAGATGTGTTTCTGTTCACTGAATAACCACCTCCCAGATAATTTAGGCAAAATACTTCCCTCAAAGTTGTTTTCTGGCTTTATCTCATCATTTCTAATATCTTTAACTAGGTTGTTATTTTGGGTGTCCCTAAGGCCTTGCTCACTATTTTATCTCTTGTCAGATATCTTTCTGAAGTAGTGACGTTCTCTTCTCTTTCTCTGTCTCCCTTGTTACTTCTACATTTATTTGAAGAAAATGAACGTGCATCATTTGAGCAGTTATGTAGCAAGAAAAACCATTCACTTTTTCTTTTTTACCATGGTATTATATTTATATTTGGAAGATACTGACATCCTGTGCTAAACACCATATTATTTTGGGATTACCCTAAATGCGATTCATTGGCTTGAAGGTAATTACATTTTCTATTGATTTAGCTTTACGTTTTCTGTCTAGCCCGGTCAAGAGAGAAATCTCATCATTCCTAATCTCTTTCTACCTTATATCTTTCCTTTATGATACGATTGTGTTATTCCCTTCAGAAACAGAGAAGCTACCTTCCCTTAATCCTTTGTGCATTTTCTCTACATCTTATTGTAAACATAGGGTCAAATCACATATTGTGAAATCATATACTGATAGTAAGTGTTCTCCTTTCATTGATAGAGTGCTTTTCATATTCCACAGGGCTCATGTATTATGTCATGATGTTGTCGCAGAAACCCAGCCAAATATGTAGGATAGGTATTTTTAATCTGTACTTTTTAAAGTGAACATCAGGGTTCACACTGGTTAAAAAGACTTGGTGAGAGCCCACAGTGATTTAATGCATAATAGAACTAGATCCTCGGTTTCTGCTGTGTAGCACTCTTCCTACTGATTCTAATAATATGGATTTAATCACTGTTTTTTTTATCGGTTTTGTGCACAGCACCGTAATAATGCAATAATACCAGTACCAGTAGTAATATTTAATATGGTAATAGTAATAAAACCAGTAGCTAATATTTTTAGGTTTTACTTTTGTGCCCAGCACCGCTATGAGGACAGTGGTGTCGGGTAGTTTATTCAGTCCTGAAGTTCCAAGGGTGTTAAGGAATTTTCCCACGGTCAGGTGGTCAGTGATGGAACCTTGGTGAAAACTGAGGCCTTGTGATTTCTGAGCCAGAACTCAGTCATCATGCTGTACCCTTGTTCCAGTCTAAGGCCTGTCACTCTAGCGATGGAGACAGTGAGGTGGACTCAACAAGTACTGGTGAGGTAAAGTACAGTGTGTGCTGAGGAGGGAGGGCGAGGAAGGTATCCATGAGTGTCAAGGATGGCTTTTGCTATTTTATCCCAAGATGTAGTAGAAGATGGTGTGGTTAACCAAGAGGGGAAATGAGAAGAAGGAGGAACTTGAGTAGAAGACATGAGTTTGGTTTGGGACATACTGAATTTGAAATGCAGTTTAAAGTAGAAATGAATTTGAAAAGAAAATCTAGGCGAGAGCCCCTGCGGGCTGTACAAAATACAGGCCAAGAGCCCAGGAGGGGGATGGGGAGCTAGAGCTAAATGTTTGGGAGTAATTAGCTTTTAAGTGGTAGATGAGGCCGTGGGTGATGAGATCATCCAGGAGCTAGAAAATGGCAGGCTAGGAACAGGGACCAGGGGACACCAGTATCTGCGGTATAGTAAAGGTGAGAGGATCCTGTGACAGGTTGAAAGGGTGGGGTCAGGCCAGGGTCGGAGCAGACACAGGAGGAAATGACACCACGGAAGCCAAGGGACATAGCAGTTTTAGGAAAATGAAACTGGTAAGGGTCAGCTGTCGACTAGAGTTGCCTCTTGTGAGCGGACACTAGCCCGGGAGCTCTGGAGGGGAAACAAAGTATCTTTAGGTTGTTGTCCCAATGCCGTAAGTGTTGAGGAGCTGCTGAGATACAGTATCGTCTCCTGCCCGAGCGGTCCTTGTGGTCCTCTGTTGACTGCCTTCCCGGTTCCCAGCACAGTGCTCACTTTGTCCTCTTCCGCCCCGTTTGCTGTCCTATTGCCACCCAGCATCCGGGGGCAGGAGAGCAGGAAGCAGGCACACCGTATTCATCCAGCGAGCGGCATGCACCCTGGAACCAGTGAGATTAAGGCTTAGAGTAATATTTCTCAGTCTGGTTTAATTAAAGTTCTCTCTTCATAAACAAGAAAATGCCCTGCTCTTTGCAGGGAAACCGATATATTCCCTTTAGTAGAACGTCATCCTCTGCATTCGTAGAGATTCTCTGTTCTGGGAACTGCTGGCTAATAGCTAACAGTGATTGTAAGGCAGTATTTATTGAGTGTATAATATGTTGGAAGCAATGTGGTAAGTACTTTATGTAGATTAGCTCATTTAATTTTCACAGTGGCTCACAACAGATAGAAAATATTATTACCCCATTTGACAGGTGAGCAACTTAAGGCACACAGTGACTTTGCCCAAAGTTACTGTGCTAATAACTTGTAGAATTCAGACTCACATGCCAGCCTGTGAACCTCCAAACTTTTTTTCATTGCTACTATGGCATCTAGCCTTTCCAGGCTTATTAGAAATGTTAGGAATGATCATAATTTTCTAATTAAGGATTGTACTATATTATTAGAAAATTTTAAATTATACATACCTTCTTCCAAAAATTTACTCTTTCTGTAGTCAGTATCCCCTCCTTTTTGCTTTCACTCCCCATCCAGGTGGAAAGTCACTAATCAAGGGGATGATAAAGAAGCTGTGTTTGATGGTCAGCACAGGGAGACAAACTACAAGTAGATAATGACTGGTTTGTCTGCAACAACATCTTTAACCACAAACTGCAGAGTGTCTTCATGAAGTGTGTGTACAAGTAAAATAAAATGCTGTACTAACGGTTACATGTGGCAGAGCTATTGTCCTACATAATCTGCTGTGTCGCAAAAACTTTATAAGTCCTCATTTCTACGTCCTTTTATCCTTCCTTCCTGGAACCAAATATATTCAATATCCAGCTCAGACTCCCTCCCCTAAACAGCCTTAGTTCCTCACACTGATCCATTCATCACTTGCTGCTGACACAAGGAGAGTCTGTTATTGGCCACTCTTACCTCCCATACTCATCCCTATCATTGTTCTCTGATGGACATTTCCTGAGGCCTCCTGATTATCTAGGACCTTATGTTCTTATCAAAAACCAGGAAGAGATCAAGGGAGCATAGACAGTGCATGTAGTTTGGAATGTTGTACGAGACTTTGCAGTAATATCTGAAAGGCACCATAATAAGTCAGCAGCAAACAATAGGAAAAAGACTAGGTAATATAACCCATCATTGTTTTTAAAGATTGAATTTTGGATTATTAAGATCTGACCAATTTAAATTCTGGAAGTAGGGCCAAAAAATTATTGTGAATTAATATGAATTTCAAAGGAGCCAAAGTCTTGCAATTGTTCAACTAATACTTACTGGATATAGACTATATGTCAAGCACTTGTTAGGTGTAGAATATTAAGAGCTAAGTAGAACTTGATGACTGTCTTCTGGGCACTGACATTCTTAAATCATGGTTCATATTATACAAATACTTATAGCCATAATGTTTGGTAAGTGTAGTAAAACCCCAATATTAACTCTAGTATAGGGGGGCAGAGTGTAAATGTTTATTATAGGCTTTCCATGGACAAGAGGAAAATACTGAATTACGGGTCTTACAGAAAACCAGTCTCCTTTCTTTAGACAATTATACTTTATTGATTTGATTTTGTTTATGATATAAAATCTACTGTAGGGAAAGGCTTTACCTCGATTACACACACGTATGTGTATATATGTATATTTGTGTGTATAAAAGTTGTAGTTTGGTTTGTCTCAAAGTGACAGAAAAAAAGTAATGGCATAAGAAAGTAGAAGTTTTTCAGTCATGTAAATAAAGTCCAGAGCTAGCTATAAAGCTGTAATAAGGCTCCAGCATATCAGGGATGCAGGATACAGCTCCCATCTCATGGCCCAAGATGGTACTTCAGCTCCAACCATCAAATTCGCATTCCAGTCTGTAGAAAGGAGAGGGACGAAAAAGGATATGTGTTCTTCCCCTTGAAACCCTGTTTGAAAGTTACACATGTCACTTTGATTTTATCTAATTGGTCAGAACCTAGTCACATGTCTATACTTAGTAGAAAGAAAGGCTAAGCAATGGAGTCTTTAATTGAAGTGGCCTTCTGCCCATCTGAAAACCTGGGGCTCTGTTGGAAATAAGGGGAGGTGAGATTGGAAAACAGAAGTCTGCCACAGTCTCACCCTTTTGGCCGCCCTTATTACTACATGCAGAGTTTACCTTTGTCTAGGAGGGAAAACCCAAGCCCCATCTAGTTACCCTGTCCTTCTGTACAGGCATGGTCTATGGTCGATGCTCTCTCCTTTTCAGAAGGTCCAAAGTCCCCATTTAAAGTGGAGTAGAAATTAGAACATAATTTTTAAAAGTCCCATTTAAAAATGGGGGAATGGGACTGACAGATGAATGGATAAAGAAGATTGGCCTCAACCTTATGCCCTTCCCCCCGACTCTGAATTTAGCGACGACTTCCTGGAAGCCATCTGAAGCACTCCTAATCCCAATGCTGCCGGGCAACTGGGTCAGTATCTGATGGGGCACCTAATCTATCTTAGGTGGCGATGGCCTTGTAGTCAATGCTTATAATTGCTTTGCGTGGCTTTTGCAGACTTGCACACCTCAAAATCACAGGATTCTCAGCCAAATTAAACTATGACTCACAAACACAGAGAGACTTTTCTTAAATCTCAGCCTACAGCTGGCTACTCCTAGTCTGAGTTCTTTGTTGCTAAGAGCGATCAGAAGGAGCAGGCTAATATTGAACATTCCGGATTTTTTCTAGCACTTCTGCCTCTGTGGACTTAGTTGACGCTTGGTCTGGCTACCGAGGTTCAGCAGTTGACAATCTGACCAAACATTTTGCCCAACATAGAACGTTAATTAGCTTTCCGGTCTGCAGTGAGAGTATCAGTACGTGCCGCACAGCTAAACTAATGCCGCACTTTTAGATCCTGTCACTTGTACTATCAACTTCAGATAGATTTGGTTTGGGCTCTGAATGACCAGAAACATAAAATATCTCCAACAAAGTAGGTGGGAAACCCCAGAACATTTAGTAGGTAGTCGTCCTGCACTTGGTGGGATGGTCCGCAGTAGCGCAGACCCAGGGTTCTTTCTTGTTGCTCAGCTGTCCGTGAGTTCCTGGGTCATGGTCCATGGTGACTGCTTGCAGTCCATCCCTCAGGTGGGCATTCCAGCTAGCAAACAGGAGGAAGAGAAAGGTGCACCTTACAGCTCCTGTCTTGGAGTCGCACGTGACACTTCCACTTACTGTCTCTTCGAGTAGAAAATGGCCATCTCTAGGTGCCAGGGAAACCGGGAAATAATAGTGTCTCCCAGACGTCCGTGTAAATGGCTGAAAACCTGTTTCTGTGGGAGAATAAGGGAAGGGAATGGAGGGCCCTCCTAGTCTCTGCTACCTCATGTGCTTTTTAAAATGCTCTCTTGTTACAGTTTGAGAACTGCCCCTACAAGGGATTAAATCTATTTTGATCAATGAAACCAGCCGTGTCTTATTGATAATAGCCTTGAAAATGAACAGATTTCTCTTCCCTTATTATTTAGAGCAAGATGGTTTCAGTCCAGCCATGTAAATAAGACAAAGCATTAAACTTTTTTTTTTTTTTAGAAAATACCATTTTAGTTGAACTGTGCAATAAGGACTCTTTTTCATATACTTTTTCCTAATTTATTGTGATTCAGTCTTTTAATTGTGTGATTAGAAAAATACATTATTCTTTTGAGGTTTTTTCTGGAAAAAAAAATGTAATTGTCCAGTTCTAACTCTTATCAACTGTTCCAGTTGGGTTTTTTTTTTTTTCCTTTTTTTCTTTTTTTTTTTTTTTTGAATTTATTTATTTATTTTAGTGGGGGAAGGGGGCAGAGGGAGAGGGAGAATCCTCAGACAGACTCCCCACAGCGAGAGCCTGACGGGGGGCTCGATCCAGGGCTCTGGGATCATGACCTGAGACAAAGGTGGACGACTGAGCCCCCCAGGCACCCCTTCTCCCTTTTAAATAAGTTGTACTTTCAAGAATCATGATATAATTAAATTTTGAAGACCATTTTTCTACTTAGAAAAAAGTCAGATTGCATCTTAGGAGGTTTTATAGTATAATTCCCTGAATTGTACTTAAAATGATAAAAGAAACTAAATTTAACGGAAAACTCTTGAGAACTTTAAGAATCCTGGTACATTGGAGAGCTTTAAAAAAAAAACAGCTATTGGTTAAATTTTAATGACTTTTAAAACTGTTTTTGTACATAAAAGACATAATATTTTCCATTTTCCTTGGCTAAAATCTGTTTTTCCAAAAAAGAAATAAATAAAAATACACAAATTAACAACACTAGCATAAAAATATTTACCTTTAGAGCCAAGACTTTGTGTGTGTGTGTGAGTGTGTGTGTGAGTGTGTGTGTGTGAGTGAGTGTGTGTGTGTACTATATATACACACACTCACACTAATGCTCACTCCTTTCAAATAATAATTATATTAATTTCTAATACTGAGCATTTAAAATATTCCAAATAAATAAATAGTGAAACGTTCCATATCAGATTGGCTGGTATGTAGGAAGTCGTTTAATCCGTACAACCCCCCGAGAGAGGTGTTGCTGACCTCCTCCGCGTTTCACAGATGAGGAAACAGCAAGCAGGAAGGTGTATAGGTAGTGGGTGGTCGAGAAGAATTTGAGTCCAGGTTGCCGAGTACTAGAGCTGGTCTTTCACTGCTGTGCTCTCTGATCGTACGTGCTCTGCTCTGAGAAGTGCTGCACAAAAAATTGCTCATCGGCCAGTGCCCGTCTGCAAACTTGTCATCGATGTACAACGTTATTACTGAAATCAAAAGTAAGCACTTAGGAACTTTCCCAGTAATTTAGCATTTGCAAGACATCAAATTTATGACATGTTTTCTAGTAACTCACTTTTGTCGTTGTGCTTTTAAAATGTATCAGTCCGTAATGAATTTGAGGGAAGACTGGTTATTAACCACAGATAATTCAAGAAGCTCTACTCTAAGTAGAGTGCCTTTTATGGGGTGTTAGGTTCTTTGAAATTCGTAATTTCACTTAGCTCACCCAATAACCTTGCAAAGTATGTGGTGCTATTTTTATGTCTTAGGTTGAGAAACTAAAGATCAGAGAAGGGATATATGTGGTATATCTGGAATTCAAAGCCTCATCTTTATTCTGTAAAATATAGAAACTATATTCTCCTGTCCCTAGTGACATTCATATTAGAACATTTTTTTAAGATTTTTAAAAAAAATTTTAAGTAATCTCTATCCCCAAAGTGGGGGTTAGACTCACAACCCCGACATGAAGAGTCCCACGCTCCACAGACTGACCCAGCCAGGCGCCCCCACAATGGAACATTTAATTACCTATGTAAATCGGTTGAAACCTTTCAAGACATTTTTTTTTTCTTGTTTCCCAGTTATCTTTATAAAAGAGAACTTAGATTGAGTAAGTAAATTTAAAAATTTTGAAGACTCCTTAACCCTAAAGAGAAAAATACAACATGGTCATTTATTAATCCTTGTTAAGCTATTTTTTCATTGTGACTTATTAGAGGCAATATTTTAAATGTTTATTGGCAGCCCTAGTTAGTAAATATTACTTAGGATGGACAATCCAGATCTTTTCCCGCTATTTCTAATTGTAATGGCAGGATGTGAGTTAGCATTCCTTCAGTTTCCTTGTCTGTAAGATAAAAAAGATGAGCTAAATGATTTTAAATTCCAGTCAACTCAAAAATTCTGTGGTTTCTTTACCTTTTCTTAGCTTACTCCTGATGAGTTTTATTCTTTTCTACTTTGCAGTTACTGCCGTTCCGCAGAAACCCCTCACCGAGCCTGTGTTTACCTCTGTTACCTCGGTGTTCTGTATTTTTGCTCACGGCCCACTTTCTGTGCAGAAGGATCTCCCCTGCTGCCTGCCTCCGCTTTCCCCACTGTCCTTCCACTCCTTGATCCTCTGGACTGGTTTTTCCTCACGTTCCTTCATTATAGCTGCTCTGGTTAAATTCCAAACTGTGGACTCCAGCAGGCAGCCTTCCATCTTTCTTTTTCTTCTCTCTTTCGGTGGCCAACCCTCTCCTCCTTGAATCACTTTGGGTCCCAGTCCCTCCCTCCCAACATCCCTCTGGCCCTCCATCCCCGTCTTCCCTCCATCACATCCGTCCGTCTGTCTGACTGGCTTCTGAATGGGAACTTTCCATTTGGGTCTCCACCTTTCATATTACTCTTTCTGCCATGCTCTTTATCTTAGTAAAAGTCCCCATTATTCATCCAGCCAAATCAGAGGCACTTTTTTGCTCTTTGGACTTGCCTCTTGCCTTCTCCCACCCAATCTCGTCTGCCACCAGGTCCCATGAATTTGGTCTGCCCAGTGACTCACGTCCGCCTCCCCATCCCCATTGTCGGTGGCTCAGGGAGAAAGTTCTTTCGAATTGTGTTACCTCCCAAATCCCTTCCTCCACTCCAGGCTCACTCCCTACAATCCACCCTTCTTCCCTTCATTGCCAGAAATGTTCTTTCTGAAATACAAACCCTGTATTTCTTTTACAAAACTTCTTCCATGGCTCCCTCATTGCCTTCAGTGTAAGAAAGATTAACAGCAGCAGTTACACCCCCTACCACTGACTGATCTCTACCGCCCACCATTTTGCAAAGTATTTTACATACCTAACCTCCTTGTAGTTCACTGCTGTTATGGTACTTACCTCGCTGTGCATGGGTGTATGGTCTCCCCACTAGGGACCCGCCCCATGTAACTTGATGAGGCTTTTCGTGTGTGCGTATCTCCAGCACCTGTAACAGTGCTTACAAACACAAACCCATTACATCTTTGTTGAATGAGTTCTGTTGTCATCATCAGGCTCACTTGTAGGATGGGGGGCGTCCTGTAGAGTCTTGTAGGAGAAAAGCCTACAGGAAGCAGGCTGGCTTGGGAAGAATATAGTCTCAGGTCAGGTCAGGGGAACCAAAGGTCCCGTGACGCATCGCAGCCACCTCTCTCCAGTCCTTAGGACGGCATCATCACCTGAATATAGCAGGACTCGGGAATGGGCAGAAATGCCTGCCCCTGTGGTTTGGTTCAGTGCAGACAGCCCACTACTAGCAGCGCCCACATGCGCCATATTTTCAGGCAAAATAATTGTATCGTACAGAAAATAGTCTTGGAGAGTCACTTGCCTTCCATGCTCTGGTTTGTCTAATTCTTCACCGCTGACCCTTTACTGAAAGACTGTGATTCTTTCGTTATTATCGTAAGACAGCTTGCTCTTCCAAGCCATCTGTATTTCTTAAATTATCAGCCTTCACACAGCATGGTATCCTGTGTTTAGCAGCAAAAACTATTCTTTTTAATTCCTTTTCTTGGGTGTTTAGTTTAAAACATATAAAATTTAATTTAGTCCCTCCACTTCTGAGATGTTTTAAAGGGTGTAAACTGAGGTTACAAACACTTTTGGGTCAGGTTACCGATAGGAATTTGACATTTATATGAATAAGAATAATACCGAGAGTTACAAAAGCTAACATAGAATTGCAGGGGCTGTCGAGCTCTGTGCTTGAGGCCATAGATTGATTGCCAGCAGGGGTCAAACAGGAGTCTCTGCTCTCTCTGTATGGTCTCCCTTGGGGAAACCATTGCAGCATTTGTGCACCAGCACAAAGGGCAGAATGAAGTGACACCTTCTTCAGATGAATTGCCAGAATATTCACTGCTTAAGAGATGTGGATTAATAGAACTTCTTATTTAGACAGCTCAACATAGGGCCCATGATTATTTTTCTAGAAATAATGTCAGCAAAGAGAACTAAATCTAATAATTTCGTCAAGCATGTGCAGACAGTCTCCGTTTGGTCCACACTGTGTGTTTTAAGATAGGGTTTCAGAGTTCTGTTTTTTTTGCTATAAGAGCTAATGAGAAAAATAAAGACAAGATGATTCCAAGTGAACTGATTTGCTGTTAATTACCTAAAACAAAGTGCTAAAACCAAAGTTGATCCTTAAAGTATAAATATCTATATGTTGCAGTTTTGCTCATGGCTATTTATTTTATGTTGCCTTAAAAGAATGTTTTTTTATAAAAATGAAATCCTGAATGTTACTAAGCACTGGAATAAGCTTCTAAAAAATGGAAGTTATATTTAAATATAAAATAGAAGGATTGGCTACCTTTTTGCAAAGATTATGACATTGGATGCTTTTGGTGAAGATTAACTCTTAGGTCAAGCAAACCTTTAAGGGACTAAAATTACACAATAAGCTTTTTCATTTTTATTTTGTTTTCAGGCATTACTTTTTATTACTTATTATGGTGAGTTTTTTCTTCGTGAAGGTAGGATATGAAGTCTTTTTGTTCAATCCTGCCTCGTAGGTCATTTAAATGAAGTCCTATCCTCATATAATGTTGTTCTTAGTGTATGTTCGTAGTGGCCAAAGGGAGGTTATATCCAGCCTGCTTTATTTTCTCCCTTTTGCTCTGTCATCTGTATGTTTGATAGTTGTTGTTTTTTTGTTTTGTTTTGTTTTGTTTTTAACTACCTGGTGTCAGTTGTCATCATCCAGTTATTCCGTTTATTTTCTCTTCTCTCTCTTACTTTTAAGAGAAACTATTTATCCGGGTGCCTGTTTGTTACAGCACTGTGAATACATTACATTTTTCTCCACATGGAGATCCCATGTGGTACTCTTTCTGCCGCCTTGTCAGGTACTGTGTATACAATTAGAGTTCCTAAAGGAGTGTGGTTCTGCATTAGAAAAACAGACTGGAGGCTAGATAGCATAAATATTACTGATTTGGGCTATGATTACATATAGGAAATTTAAATAACGCCTTGGCCAGGAGCCTCCGAAGCCCCTCGCTCGTAGCACGGCCTACGGCTCTGCTGTTGTGAGGGATGAACTGCTGTCTTGTGTGCATTATGGAGAGCTTAAAAATATTTTTTTTTCTTAATTAGATACAGGAATCATGCATACAATGGGAAGTGGAATATAAGCTGTTAAAGCCGATGTTCAAAATGGTTCATATGCCAGCAGGGCCACTAGGAGATGCTAAATAACAGTACGGCCCATTTAATTTACTTGTTTCAACCTGCACTGAGGAGAGAAGCTTTTAAAAGTTGCTTCTGGCTTAATTTTTACCTTCTTTCAAAGCGTTGTATTTAAAATGGCCATTATCTCATTTTTTTCCTTCTTTACCCAATAAATGTTTTATCTCCACAGTAAAAATAGCTCCTCTATCCCCAATATCCTAAATGACACCGTCTCAACGTTTTAGAAGCTATGCTGCTAGCCTTATCAGAAACAAATGGTTTTTTCTCTTTTCTTCTTTCATTCTTTCCTCCAGAAAGCAAGCAAGCAAGCAAGCAGGAAGGGAGGGAGGGAGGGAAGGAGGGAGGGGGGCAGGAAAACAAATTAAGGGAGATATGAGAAAAAAAAGTAAAGGATGAGAATTTAATTAATATGATCATAACACATGGAATTAGAAGACACCTTGAAAATCATAGCCCTGCCTTCCCTCATTTTTACCCAAAGCCCAGAAAAGTTAATTTTTTTTCCCACATAAATTTAATGGCCACATCGGTCTCTGGTTTTCCTTGGCACCACCCAGCTGCCATGAAAGGCTCATGCTCTCAAAATGTCAGACCGAATTATATAAGGTGGTTGTTTTGGAGACAACCCCACATCTTCAACTAATTTCTGCAATTTTTGACAGAAAGGAACTCTAGCAAATTCAAAGGTACTATGATGTCTAAAAAAAAAGGAGAAAGAGAAGAATGCTCAAGCTTAAGTGTTTTGTGAACTCAGCCACTTTGGTAGAGATATTAAGTGAGGTGCTGTCATAATTTTCCTGCAAGTGAGAACTTTTGTGTGGGAGTAATCAAAGTCAGAGCACTGATGACAGAGATTTTAATTTAGCCCAGTAATTGAGAGCACAGGTGTAGGGTCAGATAAACTAAGTTTAAATCCTCTCTGGTTTTGTGATATTGACCTGTTACTTAACCTCTCTGACCTTGGTTTTCTTATCTGTAGAATGAGGATAATAATACCCTTCTCATTAAGGCAGGTGAGATATTTAAATGAGATAATATGCATTAAAGTAGACAGGACAGTGCTTGGCACTCATTACATTAAATGATTGCTATTTTTTTTCCCAATAATAACAACAAAATACCCCTACAACACAGAACACAGTCATTGAGCGATACTTAAAAAATAAAGAGATTTGATACGTGTTAGGCAGAAGCCAGTGCCATGGCTTATATTTAATCTAAAATATATAAAAGATCAGTGTGGAGGAAGAAAAACACACTGAAGACATTTTTCTGTTTTATTTTCTTTCTCACAGATTTTTATAAAATCTCTCCTTAGGTTAAAAGTATAGTTCAGTTGGCAGAACTCATCCAGAAGATTGGGAGAGCAGAATGAATATGCAACAGTTACACATTAGATTTATTTATTTATTTGAGAGAGAGAATGTGTGCATGTGCACAAGCGGGCGGGGGGGGGGGGACTTTCAAGCTGACTCCCCACTGAGGGTGGAGCCCAGCATAGGGCTGCATCCCACAACCCAGAGATCATGACCTGAGCCTAAATCAAGAGTCGGAAGTTTAACGAACTGAGCCCCCCAGGAGCCCCTGCAGCAGTTACATATTAGTCAAGGTTCACTAATGTCTCCAAGAGTGATGCTATCAGTTGGGGTTGAAATTAGACACTTTTTTCCCCCGACCTGAGTTCTCATCGCTGTTTTCTAGTCCTTTCTTTATTCACTCCCCACCCTAATTCAACCCCCAGTAGTGCCAGTCTTCCAAACATTTTATTTTAGTCTTTCCTCTTCCTTGTAAACCTTTGCTTTCCTGGAATTCCTCACAGTCCTGGTCACTGGTGCTTAATCCTGCATGAAGTCATTTCTGTTGGAGAGTCCTTGGGTGATCATGCCTGTCAGCTTCTTTCCTAAATAAAATTAGCATTCAGCTGGGGTCTTGTGATATCTTAAAGGAAAAGAAAGCATAACAAAGAATAGATTAGGGACTCGAAGGGCCAGTGGGCAAGATAGTTGTGCAGAAAGAAATTTCAGCCCCTGTTGCCCCTGAGCAGAAGTTGTATGTTTTCATAAGGACCCACCAACACATTTTAGAAAGGCTGCCAGTGTATGGAATGGTTCTGACTCCCAGCACTGCCTCCCCTTTCCTAGGTCCCCACATACGACATTTTGTTGCGCGGAAAATCAGAATTAATTTTCTAATCTCTGGAATGGTGTAAAACATTATCTTGTTACACAATTTGTTGAAGAATAAATACATCAAAATATCGTCTGGAGTCGTTCCACAGGTTCGTGCCTGTTGCCACAGTTAATTTTGAGCATGATTTACAGGGGGTAAATGATCTTTAAGACTCTTACGGCCTGGCCACTGCCCGGAGTCCGGGGAGATGTAATCAGTTTCAGTTCATTCTAAACAATAGCTGGTGGCGAGAACTCAGGTGAGTGCTGGGTTGACTGCGCCCAAACTGTTGACTTAAGTTGTCAAGAGAGCTTGACTCATAGTTGGACCTGACACCAGTTTGGGTCAGCTGGCTTAGCTGTAAACCATTACCAGTAAACTAGGCTTCTTGCGTGTGCGAGGAGGGGGAGGATGATCCCCTCCTGCTCACCGCAGCCTCCGCAGTCTGGCTCACGCGCTCTCTGACTTCTGTGCGGGGGCTTCAGCGTGTTCCTGGCGTGCGCTCACGTGCAGCCCCGGTTACCCAGCCGCGTGCCTGTGGGAATGCCCGCAACTGTGCGCTTTCCAGTCTTCTCTAACTTGTGTTGGTGGTATTTAGCTCTGCAGCATTTCATGATTTTCACGGGGAACTCACATCTGTCCAGTATATTTTAGGCTAGAGCAGAGCAGGAATTACATTGCATCAGCATTAATCATCCTTGTTGCCTTCTGATTGATCATTCAGGTTAAATACTGGTTGAAAGAGTGATCTAAGGTTGAAAGCATGAGGATAAACGTGGGCAAAGTATTAGCAGTTTGTTTAATGTGAGTTTTTTTTTTTTTAAGTTTGAAGGTGTTTCTCAATACGTAATTCAGTTTTTTTTCTACCTTTAGCCTTTGAAAATAAGTAGTAGCAATTTAAAATCTAGACACACACACAAATGAAAATTTGTTACCCCTTGGATACCAATTTAAATGTGTTTACTCTGAGGTGATTTAAAGCCCTAGACAGGTATGTTTCTTTCAGTAGGTCCGATCAAACAATGCCTTAATTTAATGGTGAAGTGCTATGAGGAACTGAATCTCAGGGCGCTCCAAAGCGGTGTAACCTCACACCCTCCTGTTCCTACCTGGCTGAGTCTCAGGAAACCTTGAGTGTCTGAGTTCTGACATGGACAGCCTTTGTGTTCTTTCTGTAAATTAGTTTTTGGTATGGAAAGCCAGAAAGCTCAAGCCTTTTAAATACATACTTCAAGTTGATTTTCTTCTTTCATTTCCTTATCAACTTCATAGCCTTGTCTCTTCCCTGTTATGACTTTGAAAGTCTTTAAGTCACTTCAGCGATTTGCTTCTCAGTTATGGATGGCTCCGTTTTCTGATGACTGGAATGTTGTTATCAAGAGAATGTCTGCTAAACATTTCCCTGCTTCTTATTTTACTTTCCAGCAGTTTAGTTTTCATTTGTCTTAGAGCAGAGTGCAAATTTTCACGAGAATAGGAACAATAAACAGAATGGCACAATATATTTTATTTACCATGGGTCATACTCATTTCGCTTTTCCGTGGCAAAATGGGAACAGATCCGTCATGACTCATTCATTCTCCCCCATGTCATTCATGTTAACGGGGTACGTTAGTTACTCACATGGTGTGACGCGGGAAAGGAAAGTTAGTTGTTTTTCTTTGTTTTACATGGTATCTTCAAATGAGGGAAACGGTGTTCAGTTGAAGAATGTTGCATGAATTTTAGTCTGTGGCATTTCCTTTTATGTTAATATGTAAATAAAAAATAACTTGATGGTTATATTTTAACCAAGAAAGTAATTATATATTTTTTCTTGTATTTATACTTGCTGGGTTTCACTTGACTTTGTGAGATGAGAATAATTTTGAGAGATGAGCCATTAAAAAGTATAAACATTAGAAGCAGTTTTCTTTTCCTGGGACAACGTATGGAGCACTTGGATACGTGACATGAGTCTGTGATTTTAACTATGAACACAACTCATTTATTTATTCCTGCACTCAGGTATTGGGTAGTTTGTAGGCAAATGGGCAAACTGCAGGATTTTTAAAAATGCATTTGAAGAAATCAAGAGAAAGAAAATTAAAGTAGAAAAAATAAGATGATGCCAACGGTGAAGTTATTATCTAAACCACAGGTCCTCTAGTCATATAAGCCTGTCTGACTGGCACTGAATATTTGACAACTGGCTTTGTGGAAGCCAGTGCAAACACAGAAATACTATCAGTTACACGATTTACACAAACTGTGGAGGATTAAAAAGTCTGCGCTCAGGAACTTAGCTGTTCCTAATATTGAGACTGCCCAAAAATTCTGCTGTGGTGCTTCTCCTAACACGCCATGTCCTTGTCGGCGGCCTGTGGAAGCGCTCTGCCTCTTTTTTATTCACTGTAGGTGAGAGAATGTCAGTCACAGTTCAGAAAAAATCCAAGTACAAAGTCTTCTCACTGTCTGGTTTAATACGAGGAGAAATTGAGACCATGCTTCAGCCGGTCCTCTGCCATTACTCACAGCTGTGTTATCGATAAATCATGGATTGCAGAAAGTTTAATATGGTATTATCTGAAGAATAGATAGATGTATTTTGAATAAAGATGTATTTTGTTGCACCTGAAAGATGGATCGACAAGCTTTAAAAGCCCACTTCTCTGATAGAACTTTAATCCTTATAAAGTTGATGTGAAAGACCATTTTAAATCACTTTACAATTGGTTCTGGTTAATTGTCAGTTGTACAATTAGTTACCCCATTCTTTCCCCTCCCCAAAATTCTTTTTGCTTCTTGGATTATAAAGCTGGGCTAAGATAATATCTTTTATCATTGTAATTAATAGATACACTTTTTCTGATTAAGCATACTCTTATCTATATGCTTTTCTATGTATTCTCAGTTCAGTTTTTCTTTTCTTTTTTTTTTTTTTTTCCCCAGTTCAGTTTTTCTTAAGGTCGTACTCGTCCCCTTTAGTTTTTTTGTTTTGTTTTGGTTTGGTTTGGTTTTACTTGTTTTATTATAAATTTCAGTAAGTTTTAAAGAAATGCAAAGGTGGATGAATATTCTTATTCTTCTTCCTCTAAAACTTTCAGGCCACCCCCTCTGACTTCTTTTTCCATTTGGAGACATAGAGAGTTTGGTTTGTTTGTTTATTTGGGGGATAGGAGGGTAATGAGCAATGAAATGAAGATGAACAAAAAGAATTCAAAGGATTATTTTCTCAAGGGCCTGGAAACTAAAGTTTTTAGGGCATTCTTTGAATACTTAAGTGCTCTAATCATTCTCTTTAAAATAAACAAATAGTAAAATGATTTTATAAACCCCTGCTCCTATTTCCAGCTGCAAAGAAATTTATCAAGAGAAAGAAAGCTTTATTTCAAACTTGCCTAACAGCTTGCTCATTTATCTGCTTGCCTCTTGTTGGTTTATATTATGGACATGAAACAACTTTATAGAAAAAAATATATATGCAATGAAGGTTAAGTTTCAGCTGTTTATATTGTTCTCTGAATTTGCTGCAGAACACCTATTAATTTATATTCACTTTCATCATTATTCCGAATACACATTTCTGTGATTCCCTGTTGTCCGCATATTTATCATTTTTAAAGCTTATATAACATTTCATTAAGTTTACATTCCCTTCTTTGCTCATTGGTAAACACTTGGATTGTTTTCAATTTCTGTCATGTAAAGAGTTGGCTAAGAATTCCTTTTCCTTTTTTTGAAGTGGAGACTATATCACAAGGTAAGATTCGTTGTAGCTATTTGTAGCTAATATTTTAATGTTAGATAATACAAAACTATGATCCAGTCCGGTGGCATTTTTCTGTTCTGTAGATTCACTGTAAGTAAATTGTATATCCTTCTATGTTCAAAGTATCCTGTACAATGGATCACCTCATGGGATTCTTTTGAAATAGGCTGTGCAAACATTTATGTGACTGGGCATCAGGAAATAAGTTTGTTGTTGTAGTTTTGAGTCTCATCTTTTGAAGAAGCAGAAGAGACTACACAAACTCGAATGTTCACTTTTGCTCCAAAATTGTTCATTGTGATAATCTGGAACAGTTTTACTGTTTTAAATGATTATGCATGTTTATTATTGTGTCTTTGCTTTTATGATTTATTTTTGGTCTTATCTGCAATTAATGCCAAGTCACAACCAGGAGGGTAACAACCCATGGTTTTATTGCTCTTATGAAAAAAGGGAGACTTTTATGATGCATTCTCCAGGAATTCATTTTGGAGGAAAGTGGAGACTGCCCATATATGAAACCAGACATATATGCAGTCATAATTAAGATGTTATCAGAGAAAATGGTTTCATTTCTGGACACTTCGAAATCTGTCATTGGACATGATTTTATGCATTGTTTTGTCCATTTACAATGACTGCTGGCTGCCACACGGTGAACCATAACTCTTCAGTGAATTTCAGTCCTTTCCTGTTCTCTCCTTCCTGTTCTCCATCCTCATCATGAATGCCCATCACTTAACTTCTCCCAATTCTAAAGTCGTCTGGCTTCCACCGGGCCTGGGTTTTAGGGGTGTCTTCTGATAATAGCTTTGGTGTTCCTTTACTTCTAGTCCTACCCACCCCCCAGCGTTGGCCCTGCCGCTAGCACCCTCTCTCCCTACCTCCATTGCTATATATGCCTCTAGAAGCCTGGTCTAAACCTGACTAAAGGCGTCCTATTATTGGATCTCTGTTGAGCCCTCTGGGGTGCCCATGTGTCTGTTTTCTTTTTCAGACTGTTTCTCCGTATTCACAGTAGCCACTGCCAGTCGTTTTCATCCATCTCAAAGATAGTCCCCCAACTTAACATAACCTGTTCAGCAGCAAGGTCCCAACAAGGACCACCTCCTCTCCCCTCTCGCCGTGCTCAGAATGTGGTTATATGCTGGCCATTTTCCACAGCCTTTCCTGCCTGAGGATGTGTCTCTCCTCTCTTCAGCCAGACTGAAGGGAACCCTACCAGTTAGAGAGGTGAGAGGAGTGCCAGGTTCCATGTTGACTGTGTTATGGAAAACACAGTCAGTGGGGCAAGAGCCTGAGCAGAGTCAGCGGAAGACTCACGCGTCTGAGGTGGAGATCACCAGGCCTGGGGCGCCAAGTTGGGCCGGAGATGTAGAAATACAAGTGGGCTGCACACAGGAACTGAGGATGAATTGGGGAGTCCACGAATGAAGCAGGTGGGCCCAGAGAGGAGGGAGTCTGAAGGAAGTGGGGTGATAGGGCAGAGTGGAATCACTGTGAAGAAGATAAGAACCCATGGGGTATGTCAATAAAATATCTTGCCTGAACTATTGAAAGAACTTCCTCATAGGTATTTTTCCTGACTCTGACTCACCTCCCCCATTTCCAACAATTGTAATAGTTACCATTTAAGGGTTGGCTCAGTGCTGGGCGGTATCTTAGTACTGCAGAGATGTTAGTCTCCTTTCACCTTCCCCACACACAGCCAGTCAGCTATTCTTCTCAACGTGTAGACTAGAACACAGAGGCCTCAGGAGGCTTCAGGTCACACAGCTGGGTGCCAAGTACCTGCTAGACTCTTTGACCTGGATGTCCCATTGACACTTCAAGTTCAGCTTAAGACAGAAATCATGTAATTCCCTTCCCCAAGCCAGCCTCACTGCTCTCGGGCTCTGGTATTTCATCTTATTATGCTTCTGCTTTCAGAGTTACTACAACTCAAGATGTGTCGATACTGAACACGGTGCTGTTCCTGCTCCCTGAATCCAGGGTCCAACTCCTTGTCACAAGCTCCTTTTTTTTTCCTCTAATGTTGATCACTCTCTGAATGAACAAGAGAGAAAAAGGAGACAAGATGAAAGTAAAAGTAGGGAGAGAGTGCTGGGAGTCAGAGTGTTGGAGGTGTCCTGGAGAAGCCCTGTTTCCTTGGAGATTTTCTTGGTTTAGGAATTCCGGTAGGATACATAGGGTGGGCACGATACGCAGGTTAATTGCCTAACTCCATGGTCGTACGTGGGTATAAGCCTCAGCTTTCTGTTGAATTCCTCCTTTTGATTCTTTCCTTAAAACATTTGCTGATAGGTCATGATGATTTTTATTTTTATTTATTTCATAATAGGGAACATGGGGGGAAACCGAGGTACAAAGGGGATACATTGGAAAGCAGGCCTTAGCCTGGCCCCTCGGTTCCTTCTCCTCCAGGGTGTTCTTAACTGGGGGGAAGAGTTGGCTTCATGACTCCTTTGGCGCATTCTCTTTGCTTTGAAGCTGACAGAGGTAGTTGTAAAACTGCTTCCCTCATTCTGTTCTCTGTGTGTTCACTTTCTATTACCGTGTAACAAATGGCCACAGACTGAATGACTTAAAATAACACAAATTTGTGGTCTCACAGTTTCTGTAGACCTGAAGTCTGGTACAGGCTCTCAGCAGGCTGAAATTCAGGGGTCGGGTGTGTTCTTGTCTGGGGCTCGGGGTTCTCTTCAAGCCTTACTGGTTATTGGTGGACTTCATTTCCTTGCAGCTGTATGACTGAGCTCTCTGTGTTCCTGCTGTCTGTCGTGTGGGTGCTGTTCTCAGCTCTTAGAGGCCACTCACAGTTCCCTGCTGTGTGGTCCCCAGAGATGGCTCATACCGTGGACAATGGCAAAAAAAATCTCTTGGTTTTTATTAAAAGGTACCTGATTAGGTCAGGCCCATTGGGATAGTCTCCTTATTTTAAGGTCAACTGATTGAGACCTTAATTACATCTGCACGATCTTTTCCCAGCAACAGCTAGTTTAGTGTTTGGTTGCAAAACTAGGAGCAGCTACCTACACACCAGGGGCTGGGGAATTTGGGGACCATGTTAGAATTCTGCCTACCATGCTCTAGTTTATGCCTCATGTTGGGTTATGACGGCTGGGTTGGCCAGGAGGTAAGATGGAAAAATACATCTTAGGGGGTAGAAGTCAGTATTGGAGGTGGGTGAAACCCAGTGAAAGTGATGGTTTCCATGACTGAGTCCACTCTATGTTATAGAGATCAAACAACCCCTTTATCTCCTGTGCTTTTATACCAAGGCCTAATCTCTTTCAGCGCATTATTTGCATAACTTTTGAATACTATTTGAATAGTTCAGTGTCCCAAGGTTTCCTGATGGTGTGGAGCCAGCTAGCCCTTTTTTCCTCCAATACTTGGGGTCACCTTTTTCTTTGTTTGCCCAGGACCGTCCTGGTTTATTCCTGCTGTCCTAGCGTATTTATTAATAGCACCTCACTTTCACTCGACAGGGTCTGTGTTTGGAGGATAAATGTAGACCCACTATCCATACCGTTTAGGCTCCTGCAAGTTCCATCTTTCTCAACTGCTTCTTTCTATCATCCTAAGGCCGTGTATACACTGACAACCCGTGGACCTTAAGCTCACCCCATCACATCATTTGTCAAATGAACAATGAAAGAAAGGATGATTAAGAGTGTCAAATACAGTAAGTAGGTCAAGTGGAATTAGGACAGAAAATAACATTCATGGATTTGCCAGTGATGAGATAATTTCATCACTGTGTTGGGGCAGGAGCCAAGTTATAGAGGGTTTATCAGGAAGTTAATAGTGTAGAAGCAGCAATGATAGACTGTTTTTCCAGAAGTCTGGAAGGGAAAGGAAGAAGGGAAAATATTTGGAAGCAGGTAGGGGAAGGGGAGGGAGGAGTTAGGCAGGACAAGCTGGTTGAATTGTTCCTTGGTAGAGGTGAGCCCTGGCATGGGGAAGAATATGGTAATGCTAGAGAAAGAGGTAAGTATGAAGGATAAGAAAGCCCAGCAGGGATTCTAGAAGAATGAAATGTAGAGCACAGTGATAAAGAAAGCAGCAAATGTGTTCCTCAGAATCTGGGAGGAGGATACAGAAAATTAAACCAAACCACAGTGAGGTATGTGGATGCAGACAAAGTCCTGGTGCTCCCAGATGGTCTCCACTTTCTGTGTCATCTTCTGTGTCTACTTGTTGGCTCTGCAACTCTTACTCCTAATTGTGAGCTCCCCAGCTTTCCCTGTGAGCCATCACTGTCTTATCTCTGGAGGTTTTTACATCCTTGACATGTTTTCAATAAAATATATTTATAAAATAAAAGTAACTGTTTGGAATCACACCTGTTTGATTTAAAATAAGTGGCCAATTAAAGCAGCTCATGGATGAGCTAATCTGATAGGCTTTGTTTTCCAGAGATGAATACAGTTTGTTAAAGAACACACGTAGCTGGATCCCAAGGCGGGTCTGTATCTAATAAAGCTAGCAAAATCACTAAGGAAAACATCTGTTTCGTTATCAGGCCAAGACAAACTGCCTGCAAGTTCAGCACATGAAAGACTTGTTCGTGCGAACATAGGATTGGTTGAGTACAACTGTTCGTTCATCCAAGCAAAAAATGGATAATCTAATCTTAGGAAATTATATTTGTTGTTGTTTTTAAAATAACCAATTTTGGTTCAACTTGATAAACATAAAGAAATCAAATATGAGCAATTCATGAATGACATTTTCCCCTATCTACACAAAAGGCACAAGGGCACAAAATTTCATTTTAAGAACTTTATTTGTGAATTGTACACTCAATTACTTTCTAAATCTTTTAATCTATAAATTTTTCAATTTGGTGGATTGTCTATACATCACATGTAAATACATAATGTGTTTTACTGGTGCTCATTTTGATGAAATAGAACAAAATTGAAATAGCATATTAAGAACTTTTCATGCTGAAATACTCTGTTATTGTTTGTGCATTTGATGTTTGTGCTTGAGATTCAATACAGATTTTATTCCAGCATCTTTCTATCAACATCAATTTTAGGCAATCATAGGAACATATAATCACAGGAACATATCATACTTAGTTAACATTAAATATTGCCTCAAGAGTTCTCAATAAGCAAAATTCTGAGACCCATGATTGGAGCTTGGGCTTGTTGAAAATCCACTGGAATTCTCTTTATAGAATTATTGAGAGTAAAGCCTCGTACCCTGCTGGGAATCACCTGTACTCTGATGCATTTCTCTACTATTAAAAAAAAAATACAGCAGCCATAGATTTTGTTTTGAGCATAACTCATATTTGAAAGGAAAACTTTTATCTATCTTTTAAACTTTTCAGAGTCATTAAAGAAGTATTTAGTCTAGGGGTCAGTAAGCTTTATTGGTAAAGGGCCAGATAGTATTTTCGACTTTGTAGACCAAGACGCAAAATGAAGAATAAACTATCTGTCCATCTATCTACCGTCTATCTATAAGGAAAACAAATTTTCCACAAATTTTTTATTGATAAAAATATAATAATGTAGTCTAACGCTTAAAATATAGACCTACTGGTAAGAAGAATGGAATTACTTTATTTGGACAACATTTCACTTACTGAGGTTCATGGTTTAATATTCCCTAGTGTCAAAACCAATTGCTAGTGTTCCCTCGTGAATGTTGATGTATAATGAGATTTATGTATTTTTTTGAAAATGTCTTTTCACCCAGATACGAATGCCAAATATTGGTATCCATTCATGATACCAGTTTATCATGGTTTTAATTGAACATATTTGTCACTTGAAAAGGATTTATAGAATTGCATTAGATCCTCTTCTTGATATTTGCCTTTTATCAGATCAGTCACTTCCAGCTGAAGGTTAAGGCAAAGCTCCTCAATCACAGAGTTAAATGGACTTTCAAATATAGACATTTCCTTTGCACTTGTATTGAGACCTGAAAAACGCTGCTGGTATGGTGGTTTGAGCTCAGAAAAATGAATCTGCTGTAGATTTGTGCAGAAATGGAGAGTAAGTATGCTTAACGCTTTAAGTTTTGACAGCATGCAATATATACAAAACACCTTCACATTGCTTATGATTTGAACAACTTAATTGTTAAAAATGACCTTACTGAAATATAAGTTTTGCCTGAAAACATTATTTGCCATGTAATATCAGGTTGAATTCGTTACGGAACATTATCACATCTATAACAAAAGCTAATTTTCAAGACCATTCAAACCTATATAGATTAAGTCCAGAAGAGTGAATGAAACTCCCTGTTGACACTCTTGGCTCCGTGTCCTGTGGAATTCAGATATTTCCCCAGAGTACCTGCGGAATTAACGTCCTGGGCTTTCATTTGCAGAAGCTCGTCAGTCTTCTGAGCCTTTGTGTGTGTGTTTCACTCATAGCTTTAGCTGCCGTTGGTTGTAACAGGTCGTAGCAGATTCCATTTCAGGTTGTGACGAAATAGTGTTTCTTCAGCTTGTTTGACAGTGTTCCCACTGGGAGTGGCTCCGTGCGGACTATTCTTAGAGGCTAATTTTTGGTCACTTCAGTTTTGGCATTGACTCCACAAATACAAATAACTTACCAGTATTGATAACGTCTCTTGATTCGTCAGAGCCAAAGATTCCTGCTCAAAGTCATTTGCTTTGTTTTCTTTTTTTTAAGATTTTATTTATTTATTTGAAAGAGAGACAGAGACAGCGAGAAGGAAGCATGAGCGGGAAGGAGGGGGAGAAGCAGACTCCCCGCGGAGCAGGGAGCCGGATGCGGGGCTCGATCCCAGGACCCCAGGATCACGACCTGAGCCGAAGGCAGACGCTCACCGACTGAGCCACCAGGCGCCCCTGCTCTGTTTTCTAATTGACTTGTTACTGGTCCCGGTGACGTCATCTCAGCATGGCTGGAACACTAGTGGGAGGAGAGCAGAGGAGTCAGGTTATGACGGGCTTTACTTGTTACCGTTCATAAAGGCTGGAGACGGATCTTCCAGGACATTGGTTGGTTTATTGTTTGTTTTTTGTTTTTTGGGTTTTTTTTTTTTTTTTCATTAAGTTTGTGTGTTTAACCTCACAGTCCTTTATTGAACAAATAATAATAATTTGAAATGGAAACTCAATCTGTAACAGTTCAGTCTGAAGTCGCTTCGGTTGAAAAGTCAGGAGGTGGGAGACCCAGCGCCCCACAGGCCTGAGGTGCCGCTCAGGCCCTGCCCCTTGGCCTGTCTTGTGCAGAACAGTCTAAAACCACTGTTTTTAGCACAACTGGGGAACACGGGGTACAGCGTACTCTGAGCAAAGGTAGGAGCCTGTATGATCAGCTGTTAGGTATCAAACACTGAGCTAAGTCTTTTTAAAGATCTTGTTTCATCCTCACAGCAGCGTGATCAGTATCATTGCCATTTTATAAAACAAAGAAAAGATTCAAATATACAGGGTTTTTTGAGTACTGTTATTTATAGGATCTCAACTTTCTAAACAGCACAGTAGGACTTCCTACAGTGATGGAAATGTTCTGTACCTGTGCCGTCGAATATGGTAGAAAGTGGCCATATGTGGTTATTGAACACCTGAAAGGTGGCTAGTGTAAATGAGGAACTGAATTTTAACTTGTATTTGCTTTTAATTCATTTTCATGTTAATAGCCACAAGTAGATAGCATTTACTGTATTGGAAAGTTCACGTCTAGATAACAGTCTCCAAGTGATTCTGGAGTGTATTTGTTCTCTAGTGATTCTGTCTTTGCCACTTGCTTTGGAAGATTGTTCTGTAGTTTATATTTATCTTAGAATATTTTGTTGAATGTATCACATTTAAGTTCACCTATTTCAACTACGAAGTTGACAATCAGGTCTCAATAAAAATTTTATATGGGATTTGACTTTTCTTCCTTTAAAGGGAACTGATGAGTGTTTCATTGACTCATTAATATTTGTTAAGTACCTACTTTATGGCAAGCACTACACTGGACCCTGGGAGTGCAGCACACCAGGCAGACGTGGCCACTGTCCTCCAGGAACTCCATAGTCCCAGTGGAGAAAACTTAGAAACAACCAGCAAGTCTAATAGAATATTAGGAAATTCGGTGTTTGGGAGCTCAGAAAAAGCTCTAAATACAGCCTAAGTTCAGGGAATGTTTCCTAGAGGAAGTGCTCTTCTAAGTAGAGGCCTAAATGGTGAGTGGGACTTAGCTCTGCCCAACAGGTTTGGAAGGGCCAATGGGGAGAATGTTGTAGATGTCGATGACTACAGGCTAGAGCACGTTGGGGCTTCAGAGAAGGGACCGGCAGTTCAGTGGGGCTGGACTCTACTGTGTGAGCCGTGGAACGTGCCTGAGGTACCCTGTCGGGGTCAGCCTCTGGGGCACGCAGTAGGGCAGAGAGGGCATGAATGGCTGGCTGGGGTGGGAGGCTGTGGGAGAACAGTGGAAGAATTAGCACAGATTATAAACCTAGAAGATATTTAAATTTAATAAAAAGAAAAAAAAAGTTTTTCACAATGATATCACTGCACTTCCTACTAGCCGTGCTTACTTTCCTTACTATCCCTTGGTGAATTAATTCAGGCTTCAGAGAATTTTCTGAATCGATCAGGAAGAAGAACTCTTCGTCTACACCTTTAAGATGCGCTCTGAAAAAGCTGATTTCCTTTTGCATTTCAGAGATCTTTTTGTACAGATCTGAAATTTCTCTTGAAACAGTCATTCCTTTTTTTTTCTTAAATTGCCCTCCCGTATTACAGAGCCTTAAGGGTTTATTTGAAAGATGGCCAGTATGTAAAGCTTTTGTCTTCTGTCAGTTTTACATGTAATCCTTACTTTCCTTATAAATAAAATATAAATAAATATAAATAAAGAAAATATAAATAAAGAAACTCTTAATTCTCTAGTATATTTAGCACTGATTTGGGCAGTAGTACTACCTGAGAAAGAATATTCACAAAGGTGTGGTACACCTTTATTCTCACACTCAACTTCCTCGTTGAGAGCTGAGTCTGCAGAAGCTGCTGTGTAAAATAGTATCAATCAGTTTGATGTTTGTTACTGATATTGATAACTAGGGATTTCATTCAGCAATTTGTCTTCTTCTCTTTATACTGATCACCTTATGGAGCATGGGCCCTACTCTCAGCAGCTCACCATGAAGCTTTATATTGATAGTTTTTGAAAAGCCAGCATGGGAATTAGCACCTGCTGGAATACAGAGAACATTTAAGATCTGTACCTTCACACTTGCGTTCCTCTGTGTTTAATTTCTTGCTAAACATGGATGGGCTTCATAATACCAAAAGGACTTAATTAATTGTAGTTTTTGAAAGCATATCTGTAAAAAATGGGATCAGAACAGTATTATGCCTACAGAAATCGCTCAGATGTTTTTTCTTAGAGAAATGCAAAGTCTGGTTGAAACATGGGGGACTGAGCCATATGAACCAATGTCAGTCAATAGACGTGCCATATAATTTTCTCTATTTTGATGTCTACTTTTGCATTTTTTCTGTCCATGCATGACAATTTTAATGTTTTACATAGAAGAGTTGTAAAAAATTAGTTTCAGTGGCTGATTTTGTGCAGCAAACATTAAGTCAGTTCCCATGAACAGCCCCCTGGTGCAACCCTTAATAAATGCAAACTTTATTTTTAGTAATGACCTTTCGTAATGTGAGCCTTGATCCATTGAGATGCTGTTCACTTTTGATGCATCTCCAAATCCCTTTTTTTATGCATTTTAAATCAACACACGCTTGCTCTGAATTTATGCATGTGGATAGACGGAGATGTAATTTAAACACATCTGTTCAAATATGCATTTCAGATCAACTTGGTGCCGGTTCTCATAATACGATGGAGTTTTTGACGGGTATTATATCCCTAAAGTACACAACAGATGGTATTTATTAGAGAATGAATAGAAATGAAGTTTAAGGATGTTGAGCTTTTTGTCTTAAGTCACTCATTTTTTAGTCATAAAACAATAATGGTCTGAAGTCCTGTGCCCCTTATGTGATAAAGCGTTGTGTGAGACTGTTTTCTTTCAGATGAGAATCTCAGTCAAACTGAGATTAAAAATATCTTTTTGTTGAGTAGTCACCATCGTTGAGAAAATTCAGTGAGAAAGAGATAGGGTAAATAATAGGCATTAACAATGAGAAACTAGCTACAATTAATACTTTATAAGTCATATAAATAATGGATTTTAAAAGATGGAGTAGCTTCGTGAAAAATCTTCATTCACTTTAGGAATATGTCAATGAATAGTTTCATATTTCTTAAAAATTATTTCTGTACACTGGGGGCATTATTTCACTGCCTAAAATAAGATTTCTTTACTCACCTTCAAAGCTAACTTCCCCCCTCCCAAATACTTATGCTAAGAATGAATGGCATGATATATCTATAATAAAGTGACCTAAAATTAATATTCATTGCCTTTCAGATTTACTGTTTTCAATTATGAACTATACTTAAATGATTATCATTTGAACAAATATAGAAAAATATGACAAAAACATGCACTCCTCGTACCCCCCTCCTCCACTCTTTCGAGCATTGCACCTTCATGTACTTTTCTGCCCACACCTGCGCATAGGAAGCTGACAAGACCATCAGTTGCCCTTGTAAGGATGAGCTGTTGATGGGAGACTAGTGACTATTGCGCAGTGTTCAGAATTACAATAACTAGCTTTTAACACTTATTTCTTTCTCCTGAATTTATAACACTGGGAACCATTTCCAAAGAGCTGGATCAAGGATAAGAAACAAAATCTATATATGCATGCCTTTCTCTTGCATTTGATAGAAGCTATATTCTCACATCCACAATCAGATGCAAGGAAACCAGACTGAGATTACTTGTGAGCTATTATTGACTTCTGCAAACAACACCACAAATAAGTCTTTTTCTCAGAGATTTAGACAGAGGGAGTGCAAAAGGAAAGCGATGATTTGTGAGGGGACCTGCAGTTATGTTAGTCAGTAATAGAAAACATTTTAAAATATTTGAAATAATATAATTGCTTTGCACCGAGAACACGTACATGAATAAAAGATGTTAGCAGGTGTCCTGCTAGTATGGAATCTCATGCTGTTGTATTTATTGGAAATACGCACACCATCAGCAGATTTAAATTTGTAAAAAGTAATCGAAACAGAAGGCTTGAGTAAAAGCTCAGGCTTAAAATCATGTAACTCCTTTAACCTGAATTTTTAATTTAATAAAATACAGGTTTTGCATCAAATTACCTTTCTATTTTAGATTTTTTCACTGTAACTCTGAAAATCATGTTTTTCTTGGTATTTCAGATTTTTTGCTTTAAAATACTATAATGTACAACATATAATACCTGCCTCTAATATTTGACTTGCCCATTGCATGATTTGATAAAGATTTTTGTAGCATTTAAACTTTTGATTAATAGGGTCTCAATGTTTAATGTGTCTCCGGGTTATCATTTTTATGGTTAGTAGCACACAGATTTGTAAACATCACATTATTATAGTCAATGTACAAAGACACATTTCCTTATTGTTTCATGTTCATCAGTGAAATTGATTTTAATACAATCAATTGCATGGGTAACAGTTTCGACTTTAAATAAGGGAATAGTCACCTAGAGTGCAATTTGCTTTTCAGTGAAAGTCTTTTCCCTCCTCCTGTTTTTGTTTCTTTCTTTCTTTTACATTCTTTTTATCCCTTTAATGTTTTTCACTACCAGGGAAAATTTAGTCCAAGTGTTCAAGTCTTAATCCATTTTCAGTCTACTGTGGCTTCCTCCCCAACATTTCTTATAACTTGGTCATCTTGCTTATCTTTTAACTGTAAGTTTATTTCCTACCCACCCTGCTCTACTCCCACCACCACCACATTCACCCCTATCCCTGCTCCTCTAATAAAGAACACATTTTTAGAACCTCATGATGCATCAAGCCCTGGGGATATAAAAACCAGCTACAACTTGGTCCCACCCCTCACCGCACTTGAGTCCATCAGTTACACCACGAGCACCGTTCTAGTGATGCTGGGTACTCTGCTCGGTGTCTGAATTAATAGCCCTTCTCTCCTTCATTCACCCCGGGGCCTCACACTTTGAGTCCACTGCCTCCCGTGTTTAGCGTCTCTGCTCCGCTCCACCCACTTCTCCCAGAAGGCTTTGGTAGCGCCTTTCCGCCACACTTGAACCTGGTGGTCCTAACCTCCTTTGTAAAAGCTAGCGGTTCCCGTACTCCTCTTCATGCATGCCACATCCTATGGTGTTTGCTGTTTATTTCTTTTTTGCCTGAATGCCTTTGCTCTTGCTTCTTCCTTCGGTGGAGAGTGCTGCTTCACCTTCTCTGGGTGTGCTGTCCAGGATAGGAGCCAGGTGTGTCTGGCTGCTGAGCACGAGGAATGTAGCAAGTCCGAGCGGAAAAGACATACCAGCTTCCAAAGACCGAGTATGACCAAAGAATCTAAATATATCTCATTAATTTTTATATTGATTGCATGTTCAAATGACCATATTTTATGTATTTGGGGTTACATATTTTTAATTTCACCTGTTTCCTTATTTAAGATGATGATTAGAAAACTTAAAATTACGTATGTCACTTGCATTCTGTTGCTGTTGGACATGGCCGCCCTCTGCCCTCTGAGCCACGTTCCTGAAGGCTGCTTGCATTTCTCTGCCCTCTGCATCGTATTACTGCAGCATTTCCTTACTGTGCCCGCGTAGCGCTTAAGCCCTGCACCCCAAATTATAGTTATTTATGAAGAAAGAGTGTGGCACTGAGTGACGAGCCCGGACTTTGAAACGAAGATGCGTGCAATGCACGTCACACTTCTGTCCTTTCCTAACTTCGTGTCTCGGGGGCGGGGTCGTGGACCCTACTGAGCCTCAGTTTCCTTTCTGTGCAATCGCGGTGACATTAGCACCTACCTCACAGGATTACCAGGGGATTAGATGAGTTAGTACGTGGAGGGCACTCAGAGCAGTGCCTGGCGCAGAATGCACTGTAAACCTTGTCCGTTACTAACACTCACTGCCACTGTTTCTCTGGGTGCGCCTGACGGCGCTCTGAGATCTTCCCAGGCCGGCTCGCACCTCCATGTGCACAGCACAGGGCTAGGACATGCAGGGCCTCCTTTTGCAACATGGCTTAAATTGACCGCTGATTCCATTTATTGTCGATTTAATCGATGCTATCGATGGAATTGAATTTTCCTTGAGAAGCCATCAAAACACAAAGTGATTTCTCTGCCAACATTAAAAAAATAATAACGTGGGGGCGCCTGGGTGGCTCAGTCGGTTCAGCGTCTGCCTTTGGCTCAGGTCGTGATCCCAGAGTCCTGGGATCGAGCCCCACATCGGGCTCCCTGCTCAGCGGGGAGTCTGCTTCTCCCTCTGCCTCTCCCACCCCCTGCACATGCTCGCACGCTCTCTCTCAAATAAATAAAATCTTTTTAAAAAAATGATTTCACTAGAGAGTTGAACTCCATGAACATTTAATGTTCTTTCAGCTGCCCAAATATGTGTGATAACGGTTCTTCATTCGTCCTATTCTACTGTCCTCAGGGATATTTCCTAGGTAGAACTACTCTAAGACCGCCCTTCCTTCCTTCCAGAAAGCACTGTGGACTCACTTCAGAGTATGTCATGTCTGAATGTGCTCCCGTATCTCTGGGAATTACTCTGCTCCCCCCCCCCATCCCGATTTTAATGCCAGTACTTGCATTTTGCTCTCAGTGTCATTCTCTTGTGATTTTCTGTTACAGTCAGCTTGTTTATGTGCGCATTTTATAAAAATATCATCATGTAACTGGAGACGATTCTTAGTCAGGGTGCTTGGAGAATGTGACCCTGTCCTGAGGAGGAGAGGGCTCTGTGCAGGAAGCCTGGGTCTCGTTGTGACGAGAGAGTCGTTGGCTGTCTTTTACCATCTGGGGTCTCTTCATTTACTGTTTTGATCAGAAATTGATTTTGTTAAAGCTGTTTGCTCAAGGAACTGTTTCTGTCATTGGAGCCACATACACAGATTGAGGTGGAATATAAATGCTAATGATATCACACTTTGTTTCAGTTCATCTCAGCGGATTCTGCCATCAGGAGGTGGCAGTCCGGGGCTGGTCATGCCCACAGACCTCTGCATTTTTCCCTTGTTGCTCCTGCCTCCTACCCTGCCCACACCCCCCACCCTGGTGCTGTTCCTTCTGTAAAGCTCATAATCCCGTTTACTCCACCTCCCATCCTTGTCCCACACCGTTGTGTTGTATTGAGCTTGACACCCTCAGTCCTGTCACCTCTGCTGGTGGCTGGGAATGGTGCACAGCCCTCTAGGGGACTCGGCTTCTGTTTTCTTGGCCCTTTACTAGTAGGTATTCAGTTAGTGTTAGTTGGATTGAATCAAACCATCTTTAAATCAGGCTTCCGTCTACTAGACCTTACCACATCGGCCCTACAAGGCAGCGTCACACTTGCGTTTAACATTGGTGGTCACAGACAAAACTTCTGTCCTCTCCTGGTCTCTCTGACAGCATAGCACCAAGATCTTTTGCACGGGCTGTCATTCCTGAGAATTATTCAGTTTAGCAGGTTGGAGAGGCTGTAGTTAGTGTTCAGAGCCTGAGTCCTCTGTGCAAATACTTCATCTTCCCGAACCTCTGCAAAGTAAACATATCCCTCCTTCCTTCTCAGGGTTGCTCACTGTGACATAACATAGAAAAGGAGTATCATCAGCATGTGACCCTTCTTGGGTCTTTATAGCCATTGGTTGGATCTGAATTATATGAAAGACAGAGATCCTTTGGCTTCCGTGCCAGGCTCTGAACCTTTCAGGACTTGGTATCAGGCACCAATGTAGCTGTCTAAATGTTCCTCAGATTCTCTTGCCAAAGATGATGTCATCAAACCACTTTCTAGACCCTGCATGGCTTGGGACATGGTGCAAAGTGTTAAAAATTAACAGGATTCCTAGTTTTCTCACTGCCTCTCAGAGCCAAAGGCTAGTTATGTCTATTAATGTTTCTCGTCTCATGGGGCCCCATTTTGGCACCACTGAAAATGTGTGTGATAAAATCTGAGCTGTCATGAATCTTTTTATTGGCTGCTGGAGGCACAGATAGGAGATCTGGTAAGGATATTTTTTTCCTACATTTCTTCTCACTGGCTAAAAGGATGAGTACATGTGTACTTATTTAACATGAGAGTAATAATTGAATAACTGAGGAATGAATGAGAAGATAATGCTAAGAGGGTATTTTTGTGGGTTGGTAGTTGTGAGATCATCTGATCGCACTGGTGCTTCTAAATGCGAGTCTCAAACATCTTACTCTATGCGGACACCTGATAGTTCCTATTTCTGAGAAAGGAGGCCTTTTGGAATAAACGTATCTGGCATTTTCATATTCACTGCCCAACATCAGTAGGAGGCAGTTTATCATTCAAAATCACAGACTCTGAAAACAGACAGTTACTTAATCTGTGCTTCCATTGCCACGTCTATAAAATGGGGGCTATGTTACGTACCTCATGAACTGCTTTGAGGACTAAAGGAGTCAATATTATGAAAAACACTTAAATGAGTGCCTGGCAGTGTGCTCACTAAGGGTCAGAGAGGCTGGTGTCAAAAATGCCACCGTATCAATCTGATACTGAGCTGGTTCATGTGTGTGTAGTTCATGGATTTTTTTTTTTCTCTAAACGATGACTTTGGGGATTGTTGTAGTGTCCTGATGGTCCCTAATGTAGTGGCTTTGTTCTTGGGTTTTTCAACTGTTTCCTGGTTTGGGACCGGCTACCACCAGCATCACAGCAATGCCTAGTATCCCAACGCCACCGACCCGGTGTTGTAAGAGGCAGGCTGCCCCCAGCGAGCTGTTGCGGCAAGATCTGAGTAGTAGGGTTACGCACCATCAGGACGAGGCTCGGAGTGTGTTCAGGACTGGTGCAGCGTGTCCCGGGCAGGGCTACTGCCGCCGACCAGCCAGCCAGGCGTGGCGTGGGGCTGAGCGGAATTGCCCTTTCGGAGGTGGAGCTTTGGGCTACGTGGGGATCCAGCAGGCCGTGTCAAAGCTGCGGTGCCTAACGACCAGACACATCTCCTGTGTGTTTCGTAAGGAAAGGACTCGTGACCACATGCTGTCTCCCTGCCGCAGAAGCCCTCGTGGATCTTGACTGCCCAGAACTTGGCCAAGAACATAGCATTTAGTCAACAAATGATGTCTGAATGATGGGATATGTTACCTTCAAAAACAGAGGAGAGCAGCAGTGACGTGGAATTAGAATGAAGACTCCTCTTCCAAGTCTCACAGGTCTGCAGCTTCTGGGATTCCAGCGTGCACCCCTTTCCACACAGTTTTAAATCAAAAGTTGCAAGTAAACTCAGGTCATTTATAATAAGCCTCAGTCCCGTCAGTATTTTAGTTATTTCTAGAAATAGAAATTTAAGGTGAAACAACTGTTAGTTAACTAATAATTTTTTTTTAAGTACTCATTTGAGAAAAATGCCTTCCCTGCAAGCAGGACAGGCCGCTTCCAACAGGAAGTATTGAGAGAGCAACTGTGCAGCCTTTACCCAGGGAGAGGCTGCCCCTTGTGAAGCCCTCCGATTTTGCCTCTTCTCTTCCCCTGCCAGATAGATAAAGGCTAGACGCTCACCGTGAGGACCTTACAGTGAAATACCAAGACTGATACTAGATAAAATGGGGATTAATCAGTAATAGGTGTGACTAAAGCCTGTTCGTTGTTGAGTTCATTTATTCATCTCTCTGTCTTTTTGCCCTGTTCTCCCTTCCCCATCCCCTTTAAGTCACTGGGCACCACGAACTCTGTGTTCTGCCTCATTACTGCAGAGTAGAAGAATATGAACGTGACCCCATCCTTGAACAGCAGATGCTTATGGTTTACTTGGAGGCATAAGACAAGGACTGAAATGTGAAAGGTACCAAGCAGATCATAACAGGGCCATCTGAAGTATATAGGAAGGAGTGTGACTGTATTGAGATGCAGAGAGAAAACCAGGGAAGACTTCATCTGAGCCGTGGGCTGTAGCCATGACTCATATGAACAGGTGCTCATAGGTGATGGACCAGGATCGCTCAGGGAGGAAATGCTGATTTGAATTGCATACGTGCGTATTTGGTGACAGGGGAAAAGGTTGACTGGGGCTATATTTTGGAGAGCATCATATGCACACTGTCCTCTCAAACTCACCCTGGAGCGTCTCTGGGAGTACTTAACAAAGATCAGGGTTGCGGGCCTGGTCGGCTACAATCTCTGCAGACAATATATAGTTTTGGCTTTGTGAATCATATGGTCTCAGTTGCAACTGTCACAATTACTCAGTTCTGCTCTTGTAGCCAAAGCAGCTTTAGGAGTGGGCGTGGCTGTATGCCAATAAAACTTTATTTACAAAAACATTCAGTGGCTGAATTTGATCCTTGAGCCATAGTTTGTCAACTCTTTATAATGATATTTAGGGTAGACTGAATTTAAACCAAACAAAATGAGAGTTCAATTAATAAGGAATAAAGAATATAATTGTGAATAATGCTCTACCGTGTTTTGATTTGATGGCTTCTGTCCTGTGTGTGTACACACTCTCTCTCTAGGTATTTTTTTTTCAGTATTATTTATGATGCTACTATATAAATTGCATTTTAGGATGTCAGAAGACTTAAAATGTAATATCTCTGAGTACCATTTCTTGATGATGACAACACTTCCATTAAAAGCAAAAATTTTGCCTGATTTGTTATTTATAATGGGCAGGATATTAGAGGCAACTGCATTATGACCATATAATTTTAGAAATTGTTCTTCCTGAGACCTGACGTTTAACCACCTTCCAATCATGCTTTCCTGTTAAAGAATACTATGATCTGGGTTTGAGTCTCTAAAATCTCAGTAAGTGGGGTTTTTTTTCAAAGTTTAATTTTAAAAGATTTAAGAAACTTGCCTAACTTTATAGTTTTTGCCCTGTCCTGATATTCGTTTAATTGGTTCTGCTAATGTGAATGCCCTTTCAAATATGAAAAAAAAAATAAAGCAGGAAGGAAAAGTTGATTATTTCTGTAATTGGATTTTCTCTTGAATAAAATTATTTCACCCACGTTATCTTTCTGGCTTAAGGGATGGGGGTGGGGGGACCAGTTTTCTTTCGCATTGTCATCGGAAGCAGACAGAAGAAGGTAGAGTCTGTTCCAAGGTATCAGAATACCATATTGGTTTTGGTTGTAATTAATTACGGATGCTGAATATACCCTGGCCCCTGCTTTCATTCCCAAATCTAAATTTCCACTGTGTGCAAAATAATTCCATCCAGGAAGAATTCTAATTACTTTAGTAATTATCATCTTATCTCTAAATGGAATTCAGACATTTGCTGCAGTTTATGAATGTTGGAAATGTTTCATTTCCTTTTCACCTTGAATAACAGAAAAATACACATTACTGAATCTGGCTTCATTGAACCTTATAATTCATGTTACCATAGAAACAGAAAAACTCATATAAGAATTGTGTTAACAGTACCATAGATAGTAAATACCTTCACTTCCACCAGCAATATCGTAAAATGATTTTAATAACAGATGTGTAAAAATTCTTTGAGATTTAATGTGGTTCCTTTTAAATATTATAACAATATTGTCCAGTATGCTTACTTACACTTTTTAAAGCAATATCTTTGGTCTTATGTAAGGCTTTGTGCTTATTGCAAAATATTTGCTGTGGAATGCAAGTGTAGTGTTACGGGATAAAAAACTTACTTTACACAGTGTTTATTTAATTTTTAGTTAACAGTGATGATTCATTTGTTTTTCACTTGAAGCCAAACTGTATATTCATGATTTATGCTGGGTTTAGTAATGTAATGGATGACACTAAATTCTTTGGTGTCACGTGCATCTGCATGGCCCCCTATCCCTTTTTTGGCCTTTGTGACTGTCATTTTTCTTTTTGAGTTTCAGAAGCACTTTCTCACATACTTGATCACTTTTTACCACGGATATTTAATAATTTATTTTTTACCGTGTTAAATTCTGATTTCTCAGAATATCCAAAGATTTGCAGAGCATTAGCAAGTCATTTGTCCTTTCATTCATATACTTTTTCCTTTTCCTGTCTTAGACATACTACCTTTTTTTATTCCAAAAACTAAAAGTGTACCACATTTAAACAAAATAAGCCATCTGGATATTTTTTTAGCATATTAAAAGTAGTTTTATTACTTTTAAAGAGAGGTAATGATTTTTTAAAAACCTAATTGCTACTACATTTTTCTCAGCGAGAGGCCTTAACAGGCTATCTTTGATTATAAATATCACTTTCAATTAATATGTGAATTACCTGTAGATTTTGGCTAATATTTGAAAACAGTTTCTTCAACCAAATAGATGTAAGCTTCTCTTTAAAGGTCACAAATTTTATGTGTCCTAGTTTGAAGATCACAGATACTCATTTACGGGAATACATTTATATTCTTTGTATTCAGTTTCCAAACAAATAGCATCAAGGTTTTACTGACCCTATTTTTTCACCATTTATTTCCCGTCTGTTACTTTATCCCAAGATGGTGTGGTCTGTGTCACTGTCACTTCATCAAGGTCACAGAATATGGGCATCGTTGAGTTTGATGTTTTTGGTCTAGGTCCATTCAGGAAGAAAAACCATGCCAGGTGTATCTACCAGAGGATATTTAATGCAGGAAATTTATGGCACAGAAGTTAGAAGGTTGGGAAAGCAAAGAGAAGCAGAGAGGACTAAGCACCGAAAGCAGCCCCTGTGTGGAAGACCAGGGAAACAGAAAGGAAGAGTTTGTGTCCCTGGAACCTGGGAGCACTGACCAGGGGTTGCTGCCTCCCCAGCAGCGAGGGACCACGTTCAGAGACTCCGGAGCTTGTCCCTGCTCCCAGCCTCTGACCTCCTGTCACGCCTCCTTTCTTAGGGCCTAACAGGAGGCCACAACTGCCCCAGGAACCAAATGTACTCTTTGGACGTAGAGCCCCAGTAATACCAGTAAGAATATACGAGTCTGAGGCTAAGAGATGGTAGGAGTAACACCAATTCTCATCATGTCTGAAGTAATACCATATCTGACAGAGTGGGACACATTTTATATCACGGACTTTCTATGAGGTTAAACTTCATGAAATTGACAACATCCTGACCATTTTTTATTTGCACACAGAACAAACAAAACAGCAATATGTAACTCAGCTTCCAGATGATACTAAATCTACCACTGCAAAGATGATGATTTCACTCAGATTAGTCAGATGAACCTTCTCTGTTTGGAAAAAAAAAAAAAAAAAGTCTAATGCACACTGTCATTAGGTCAGAGGTTACCTATTATCTTTTTTTTTTTCCCTAATATTGTTTGGTGGGTCCAAAAGCATTCACAGAAGTATCTCCTAATTGTGTTTGGGTCACAGAAGACTTTAAGAATCAGAAGAAATCTGTAGGCCTTTCCCCCTGGAATATCTACATACAATTTTGCATGCAATTTTAAGGAGTCCAGAGACTCCAAGAGAAGAAACCCTAGAATGACATAAAGAAAGGACTTTACTGGTGTTGGCATTTCTTTTGTTTTCTGTTTCTTTAACTCTTATTCATTATAAGCAAGGCTACCTGAAATGCATACTGTAGATACACACCACCCTCTTAACGAGTTTCCAGTAGGAGAGTAATCCTAGGTACTTAAACGGCGAATACCATAGAGAGAGAAATAAATGGATAGATGGGTGGATGGAGGGACAGATGGATGGATAGATGGACAAATGGATGCACAGGTACACAGGTATTTATTCATTTGAGCAGACTTCACCAAAAAGAAAATTATATACAGAACTGCTAACTAAGCCAACTACTCAGTAAAAACTTACCTGTGCTCTTTTTATTTATTTATACTTAGTTTTAAGTTTTCAACTAGTGTTAACCAGTTTTCATTTGTACAGTTTTAACCTGATTAAAATTCCAGAAACAAGCTAAGTACTAGTATAATTCCTTCGTTAGCTATTTTAGGAATTTCGTCAGGTTGCACTACAGCCAGAATATTATTCATATCTAGAGCATTTGGGGATTTTTTTTATGCTTTACACATAAATCAGTTCACCAAATGTTGGTGTCTTCTGATTTTTTTCTGTGATAAAGAATATCAGACTGATTGTGTTATGTGAACTTTATTTGTTTGTCTCTCATACGCTGATCTTACACTTCTTATATTATTTTCCACTAGTACTTACCCACAGCACAAAACACAAAAGAAATGTGAGCGAGAATATGGGCCATGGGGTAGTAGGAGGTGAAGGAGCCCAGGTTCAAGGTGTTTGGTGTGGTGGTGTTTCTCACTGCTGCTGTTGTAAATGCTTTATATTCATTACTTCACTTGACCTCACAACAGTCCAGGAAGGGATGTGTTGTTATCCCCACTGTGTAGAAGAGAGGGGCCTAAGGCTCCGAACAGTAACATAACTTGTGATACCTGGCTAGAAACTGGGGGCTCAAATCTGTCTGGATGTAAAATCTGATTTCTTTCTACTGTTACTATCGCTGCTTCCTCTCTCTGAGCCGTCTGGAAGTAGGAATAATTTCATCTACCTGTTTCTTGATGAGTGATGATAATGATAAAAACAAGAAGATGTCTTATGAAGAATAAATTTAGCACATAACCATTTAGGTTTTAAATGCCTCTATACTCACCAGGGTAGATTCTTGGAAAGAGCACCAACCAGGTGGAAGGGTTTGGGTTTGAGTTATGATCCCTCCAGCAATAGCTTGGTGACCTTTGATAAATCATTTAACCTTTTGGGGCGCCTGGGTGGCTCAGTCGTTAAGCGTCTGCCTTCGGCTCAGGTCATGATCCCAGGGTCCTGGGATCGAGCCCCGCATCGGGCTCCCTGCTCCGCGGGAAGCCTGCTTCTCCCTCTCCCACTCCCCCTGCTTGAGTTCCCTCTCTCACTGTCTCTCTCTCTGTCAAATAAATAAATAAAATCTTTAAAAAAAAAAAAAAAATCATTTAACCTTTTGAGACCACAATTACCCTCTCTTTAAAACGCAATTCCAAAGATACAGGCAAGTTTTACTTACTGTAGTAAATTGCTTTGCAAATATTATTATTGTGGAATATTTTTTTTTTTTTTTAAAGATTTTATTTATTTATTTGACAGAGAGAGACACAGCGAGAGCAGGAACACAAGCAGGGGGAGTGGGAGAGGGAGAAGCAGGCTTCCCACCGAGCAGGGAGCCCGATGCGGGGCTCGATCCCAGGACCCTGGGATCATGACCTGAGCCGAAGGCAGACGCTTAACGACTGAGCCACCCAGGCGCCCCATATTGTGGAATATTTTTAATGTAAACTTATGATCAGCCAGTGCTTATAGGACCACAGTTCAATGAGCACTTCAGTAACATGCGTAGAGATAAGACTGCCTTATCATTTAGTGATTCTGCAACTAGGGGCAATTTACCTCTCAGTCATACTTCCCTAATGGTACTTTCCCTATGTCTCAGAGAGATGAAAATAGAATCTGCCATATTGGGAGGTTGTACTAAAGAACATGTAAGTTGCTAACACATCGCCTGGCACTTAGTATTATATAAGAGGTGGCAGTTATTTCTGTGACAGTGTTAAACTAATAATAGCTAAAAGATTTCGGGCACTGTGTGGCAGGCACCGTCCGGAGCAATCCGTATATGTCTAACTTTTACTAGCCCAGTTTTAGAGAAAAGGAAACCAAAGCGTACGTAGTAAGGCTAAGTAATTTGCCCTAGAGCATGCAGCTCGTTAGTAACAGAGCCTCTTAGTTGTATATGCAAGAGAACATCTTCTCTTGCATATAAAAGCCATGTTAAAAGATGAGGGATGATCCATAGCCAACACTAGTCTTTCCTTGTCTTAGTGACTCATTCTGGCTTTTCACCCCTCATCCTAATGTTTAGGTGCTTTTTCTCTTTCAGCTCAGGTCCTTTAAGAATTGTTTTTCATGGGGCACCTAGATGGCTCAGTCAGTTAAGCATCTGACTCTTGATTTCAGCTCAGATCATGATCTCAGTGTTGTGGGATTGAGCCCGGCGTGGGGCTCCACCTGGGGCTCTACCTGGGGTTCCACACTGAGTGCAGAGTCTGCTTAAGACTCTCTCTCTGCCCTCCCCCTGCTCGCACGCACTCTCTTTCTAAAATCTTAAAAAAGAAAGAATTGGTTTTCATAAAAGCATGATGATAATTTTAAAGCTGCTGAGAATTTTCTCAAATTTACTTGAAGATGTCATGTTGTTTCTCCTTCAGTTTCCTCTCTCAGGATGAACAGAATGATTCCTTGTTGTCATCTCTTGGTAGCTGGTACACAGTCCTTTGCGATGTCCTATTCTGGATAATTTCCTTTCCACCTTAACCTTGTCTTTTATTATCTCTGCCCTTCCCTCCTATTTGGCTATATTTAATTCTTTGACTACATCCTGTCAAAAGTTCAGCTATTAGGATTTTTTCGAAGAGCGTTTTTAACGGGGGATTCCTGCTATCTCTCTGTCTTCAGAAAGGGTTTTTTTTTCCCCCCACTTTTAACAGGTTTATTGTGGGTATGCTTTAGATACCATATCGTATGCACCCAACGTAAGTGTATACTTCGAAGATTCTTAGTAAATTAAGAATTTCTGCAACCGTCATCATAGTGCAGTTAGTTATGAGAAAAAATCTCTAAATGCCTATTTTCTGTTTCTGTAGTTTTGCTTCTAATAGAAATTTCATATAAATAGAATCAAACAATAAGTAATCCTTTGTGTCTTCCTTCTTTTACTTAAGAATGTTTTTCAAGGCTCATCTGTGTGGTGCGTGTATCCATAGCTGGTTCTCTTTCCTTTGGAGGTAAAATTTTCATTGTATGGACACGCCACATTTTGTTGATCCATTTACTGCTTGACAGACTTTTGGACTGTTTCCAGTTTGGAGCTATTATGAGGAAAGCCACTATAAAAATCCACATAAAAGTCTTTGTGTGGACATATGTTTTAACTTTTCTTGGGTAGATAACTGGGAAGTGAACTTTCTTAGTCACGGTAAGAATATGTTTCACTTTTTAAGAAACTGCCACACTGTTTTCCAAAGTGACTGCAACATTTTGAATTCCCACCTACAGTGAGTAAGGGTTTCAGTTTCTTGAGCTGCACATCAGTGTCTGTTATTTTTCCAGTCTTTTTTCAATATAGCCATTCTCCTGGATGTGTGGCATCTTACATGGTTTTAACTTGCATTAACCCTAATAACAAATGATGTTGAGCCAACTTTTCATGGTCCTATTAGCTACTCATATATCTTCTTTAGTGAAGTGTTGGTTAAAATCCTTTGCCCATTGTACTTGTGTTGTTTGTCTTCTTATTAGTGAGCCGTAAGTGTTCTTAATGTATTTTGGATACAGATATTTTTATCAGATACACGGTTTGCAAATATTTTCTTCCAGTCTATGGCTTATCTTTTTATCTTCTTTATGGTGTTTTCCCAGTAAGTCCAGTTTATCCAATTTTTTTTTTTTATTATGCTTTTGGTGTTGGTGTTGTAGCTAAGAAGTCTTTGCCTAGGGGCACCTGGGTGGCTCAGTCAGTTGGGCGACTGCCTTCGGCTCAGGTCATGATCTCAGGGTCCTGGGATGGAGCCCACATCGGGCTCCTTGCTCAGCGGGGAGCCTGCTTCTCCCAATGCTTGCTGCTCCCCCTGCTTGTGCTCTCTCTCTCTGACAAATAAATAAAATCTTAAAAAAAAAAAAGAAAAGAGATCTATACCAGAAACAAATAATGCAATATATGTTAAGGAAAAAAAAAAAAAGATAGCAGGAGGGGAAGAATGAAGGGGGGGAAATCAGAGGGGGAAACAAACCATGAGAGATGATGGACTCTGAAAAACAAACTGAGGGTCCTAGAGGGGAGGGGGGTGGGAGGATGGGTTAGTCTGGTGATGGGTATTGAGGAGGGCACGTTCTGCATGGAGCACTGGGTGTTATGCACAAACAATGAATCATGGAACACTACATCAAAAACTAATGATGTAATGTATGGTGATTAACATAACAATAAAAATTAAAAAGAAAGAAAAGAAAAAAATCTTTGTCTAACTGCATTGAGGTCACAAAGATTTTTTCCCATATTTCTTCTGGAAACTTAGTAATTCTAGCTCTTACATTTAGATCTGAGATTGATATTGAAGTACTTTTTGTGTAAGGTAAGAGTCCAGTAAGTTCCTTTGTTTGTTTGCTTTTGCATATGACATCCATTTGCTCTAGCATGATTTATTGAAAACATTGTCTTTTGATCTCGTTGAATTGCTTTGACAATTTTATTAAAATTAAGTAACCATAAATGTATAAATGTATGGGTATATTTTTGGACTTTGTTCTTCCATCCCATTAATCTGTCCTTATACTAATACCACACTGTTGTGATTACTGTAGCTTTATAGTAAGTCTTTAAGTCAGATTCATCCATTCTACCAACTTTGTTCTTTTTCAAAATTGCTTTGGCCACTCTAAGTTCTTTGCATTTCCATATAAATTTTAGAATCAGCTTGTCAATTTCTACAGAAAAATATGCTGGTATTTTGATAGCGGTTGAATTGAATCTGTGTATCAATTTGAGGACACATGCAATCTTAACAGCAGTAAAATCCTCCAATCTGTGAAAATTAGGTATTTTTCCATTTATTTAGATATTACCTATTTATTTATTTTTAAAGATTTTATTTATTTGAGAGAGAGAGACAGCACATGAGAGAGGGAGCACGAGTGGTGTGGGGGGTGCAGTAAATTTTAAGAAAATCTCCTTAATTTCTCTGTTTCTAGAGTATAGGTCTTCCACTTTCCAAATTTATTCTCAGTATTTTTTATGCTATTGTGAATGGAATTCTTTCCTTGATTTCATTTTCTAATTGTTCATTACTAATGTAAAAAGTACACTAGACTTTTATATATTAATCTTTAGCTCTGCTAAACTCGCTTATTCTAGTAGGTTTATTGTATTACTTTGAGTTTCCACATAAAAGATCATAGGACCTGCAAAAAAAAAGTTTACTTTTGCTCTTTCAACCTGTATGCCTGTGATATCTTCTTCTTGCCTTTCTTGCACTGACTAGAACCTTCATAATATATTGAGTTGTAGAAGTAAGAACATAAATCCTTGCCTTGTTAATAATCTGAGTGGAAAGGTATCTAGTCTTTCACCAATAACTATGAGAATAGCTGTAGACTCTTTATCAGGTTGAGATAGTTTTCCTTGTTTACAGAGAGTTTTTTATCATGAATGGGTGTTGGATTTGTCAACTGAGTTTTCTGCATGTACTGAGATCACCATGGAGGTTTTATCCTTTTAATATGGCTTACTGCATTAATTAAGATATGTTTGTCAAACCAACCTTGCATTCCTGGGATTAAAACTTGATCATGATAAATAATTATTTTTATATGTTTTTGGGCTCTGTTTGCTAATATTTTGTTAAGTGTCTCTATATTCATAAAAGATACTGGTCTCGGGGTGCCTGGGTGGCTCAGTCAGTTGAGTGTCCAACTGTTGGTTTCGGCTCAGGTCATGATCTCGGGGCCGTGGGATTGTGGAGTCTGCTGGAGATGATCTCCCTCCCCCTCTGCTCCTCCCCCTGCTTGAGTGCATGCATGCACTCTCTTTATCTCTCTTTCTCTAAAATAAATAAATAAAATCTTAAAAAAAGATTTTGGCCTGGAGTTTATTTCTAATCTCTTTCTCTGGTTTTTATATTGGCTATTGCTGGACTTAATACAATGAGTTCCTTTCCCATTTATCTTTGAAATACTTTCTATGGAATTGGTTTTATTCTTTCTTAAATGTTTGATATAATTCACCAGTGAAGCCATCTGGATCTGGGTTGTTTTGTATTCTTTTGATGGCAAGATTTTTAATTACAAATTCAGTTTTTGTAATAGATAAAAGACTGCTTTGATTTTCTGTTTCTTCTTGAGTCAGTTTTTATAATTTATGTCTTTTAAAGAATATGCCCATTTCAGCTTAAATTTTTAATTTATTGGCATAAAATCGTAATAAATATACCCTTAGTACTTCTTTACTATTGATAGCACCTGTGGTGCGTCCTCCTCCCTCAGGCCTGAAGTTGGTCGTTGTGTCTTCTTTTTTCTTCTCAGTCTAGCTAAGTTTAGTAATTACATTGTTTTTCTCAAAAAGACACCTCTACTTTTATTGAATTTTTCTCTATTTTCTATTTTGTTGATTTATTTTTTAACCTTTATTTAGTAATTTATTTTTTGTCTGTCTTTGAGTTTGATTTGCTCCTCTTTTTTAGCTTCTTGAGGTGGAAGCTGAGGTTATTGAGTTTACCTCTTTTTAACACAGACATTTAAGTCAGTCAGTTTCTCTCTAAGCACTTCTTTAAGCTGCATCCCATAGTTTGAGATATGTTTTTACTTTCATTCAGAACTAAAAAAAGTTTCTTTTAATCATGTTTATGCCTAATCATTTTAATGGATTTGATTCTTTTTCCGATTATTTTTATTTCTTTCTTTTGAGGTAAATAGCACATGTATAAATATTAATTTTTTCACATGTGGAATTTGAAGCTCATTTATCATTCTAAGCATGAATAGAATCATCCTTTTCTCATTTTTTGCCAGTAAAACACCAAATTGCAAGCGAAAGTCTTGAGATGATTAAAGTACAGCATGTTAAGTAGTTAAGTAGGTGTATGTATGTGTTTATTTTTATTCATGGTAAATAATAAAGTCTTGAAATATTTGGGGCTCTCTTAAATCCTAGCCTAGGGCCAGCTAAGAGGTCGTACTCTCCCGATACCCTCCTGATAGATTTGCGTAACTGATCATAGCACCACCTTTGCCAAGTGAGATGCCTAATTGAAATCTTTCTCATCAGTGCTATTCCCAAGTTACTTAATGAACCCATTTTGCCAGTAAAAAGCTTGTATACAGCAGAAAAAATATTGGGTCTGAATGCATATGTTTAAGCTAATTGAACATTTTCATTTTCATCTTCTTTCAGAATTATTCTCCAGTACTGCTATGAAAACATAAATATAGAAGGTGTTTTAAATTTTAAAAACATAGAATACCTGGTAATTATATTCATTAGACTCACAGCTTCAATACACATGTGGAAATGATCACTTAAAAAAATTTTAGTATTGTGAAAATTCATTGCTTCTCAAAAACAGCATTTACTCACAATTAGCATATTAAATATTTGGATTAATGTTCTATTTTACACTCCTTATAATTTCTTCATAGCCACTTAAATCATATACAATTAATTTAGAATTGGGTCCACTTCAGACTTCCTTGATTTTCTTATGAACTGAGGAGAATTATTTACTTAGGCAAATTAACAGTGTAAATATGAGTTTTTTTTAGTTGGTTCACCTAAGAAGCCAAATTATTTTTAAAAGCATCATTTGCATATATAAAATTAATGTATAGATGAGCCTCATCTAACATTAAAGTGTAGTCTTTACTTTGAAGACATTTTATAGGCAATCAGTTTATATTATTACATACTTTGAAACCAGTTAAACTGCTTTTACTTTTAAATCAGTTTATATTCTTACATACTTTGAAACCAGTTAAACTGCTTTTACTTTTAAATCCTGGCTAACCTAGGTCTTTCACAAATTCATAGTTTACCTACCCTTTCCCTTGTTATCAGTCAGCTTTTTGCATAGATTATCAGATATATTCACACATTGAACATCCCCTTTTTTAACATTTAAGATGACTTCTGTAAAGTTTTTTCTTTTCTCACTGGTGACCTTCGTGCCAAAGTAAGCAGGTCTTGCGTAATACTGAGCTCAGCTATCCTGTATCAAGGAGGATTGGGGGGAGGCGAATCAGTAAGGTACTTTCCTTTGGGAATACCCCATAATCTAGTGCCAAGTTCATTGCAATTCATAGCCTAGGACAATAACCAATTGTCTTGGTTTCTATAATATTTCACAGGCAGTTTCGAAGATTTTTTTTTTTTTTTTTTTAATTTCCTAGGGGAGCTGGACTCTTCTGTCATTTCTGCTATGATCTATTACTTATAGTTTTAGTTGTGGATTTCTTTTGTTCAGGAGTAGTTATAAGTCAAGTGTAAACATTTTCTAATTAAAATTATTGACATACTTTTTCTATTCCTCATGCTTTAGTTAAGTCTAGAAAATGGTCTTTTTATCTACTGCTTACTGCAAAAACATGTTTTTCATGACTTTCAAATGTAATTTTGATAATCACCCTTGAAGGAGAAAGAATGTTTTTGTATCAGAATAAAAAATAAAGTTTTTTTTTCAAATACAGTTTCATTTTTCTCTTATGCATATTACCTCTTTTTTCTATTTACCATCACAGAGAAAAGCTCCAGCCTTTGGAACTTATCTCACTAATTCAAGGTCAGCCAAATTAATAGCTGGATGAGACTAAGTAGAAATCAAGAAAGAAATATTTTTTAAAATAAATGTCATTCTCCTTTCACACAGGCATTAAAGTATTATCCAAACCTGATGTGGAAAAGCTGTTGTTTTTATGATGCTATTTCTATTAGGCAGCCAATAATTTGACTTCCCTTTGTCACATTCTTTGTTCTCTTTTATGCCCCCAAATATCTAACATATTTAAATGAGATAAACTGTTTTATTCATCCATATAGAACTACATTTAGGAGATAGAAAAATTGATATAGGCAGGTATCCCATGGTTTGTGATGTTTGAGGCTATTTTTCCTCTTGTTTATGGGTTGAGAATAATACTGGAGTTGTGAATACTGTTCATGTTATTTTGTTATTGTTATACTGTTAATACACAGTAGAATATTGTAGCATACTGATGGAGAAACTCCTCGGCCACAGAGAAAGGACATCCAAGATGCTAACATGTGAGCTTATCAAAAACAAAGGCAGCTTGTTACCCAATCAATCTATGATGAGAAGCTTTCGATGATTTATTCTTTAATATTAAAGGGCAGAGTCGCTATTTATTGATGGCAAGTGTCAGCCATGAATGAGAGGGACCAACATATAGAACCTGGAGGAAATGGGCACAGTTGCAGTGAGCAGAGGAAAACTTGTACAGAAATTTTAACTGGTGTCTTTAGAAAGATGAGGAAAGATGTTGCATCTCTAAAACATGATTAAATGGTAACATAAGAAAATGTGCTAGACTGAAAGACCATGAGTGTCCAGGTTGTGCTCTGTACAAAGATTTACATGCCTAATCCAAGGCCTATTATCATGAAACGTAAAAACATTGAGAATAAAATAAATATCCTAAAAGCTTTCAAAAAGAGAGTGGAGCACGTAGAAAGAAGTTTGTATGAGTGAATCTGGACATCTCATCAGAACCTTGCCAGCTTGAAAAAAAAAGAAAGAATACGAAATCCTGAGGGCCAGTGTTTTTCACTTTGGAGTGCTGAGCACAACCGCACCATCAGTCAGTGGTACGGATGAAGACGTGTTCAGATAGGCTAAGACAATAACAACAGAATTTCCCTGGCATTCTTTTTGGTGAAGTTTCTGAAAGAGTGCTTCAGCAGAATTAAGCAGAATAATCAAGAAATAAGAATACGTTGCATTCAGGAAAAAGGGAAATGGAAAAAAAAAAAAAAGAAGAAGAAAGAAAGAAACCAAAGAACAACAAAGAAGGACGACACCCAGTTTGTTATGAAAGCAACACACACTTGAAGAAAGTAGGAGGGGCATTTCCAGCAGAAAAAAATGGAATCCGTGAATTATGTATATAGTACATTGAGTGTTTGGAAAACAGTATTGGTTTTTGATGGATCTCATGGAGCTTCTAGAAAACGTGAACATAGGTACCTGGAATATGAGGCAAAAATTTATTTAAAAGAGTGTTATTAACTCTTGGAAAAATTAAACATTGTAGCAAAAGAAAACATGATGAAGTATACCAGTTGGCTCTGCAGTGGACAATATCTTTGCAGTTATACTAATGGAAATGCAGTTAATTTTAAAACTGTGCAGTGAGGGGGCTCCTGGGTGGCTCAGTCGTTGAGCGTCTGCCTTCAGCTCAGGTCATCGTTCCAGGGTTCTGGGATCGAGCCCCGCATCAGGCTCCCTGCTCGGTGGGAAGCCTGCTTCTCCTTCTCCCACTGCCCCTGCTTGTGTTCCCTCTCTCGCTGTGTCTCTCTCTGTCAAATAAATAAATAAAATCTTAAAAAGAAACAACAACAACTATGCATTGATTATGTTAGGAGGGGGGAGAGAGAGTTATTTAAGGGGCTAAATCCTCATTTACCATACTAGAGAAGTTAGTAAATATTGCTTAAAAATCAGTAAGTCTGGAAATAGCAGAATAAGCATGGGTTTTAAAATATAGAAAAAAACAAACATTCAAAAGAATTAAAAATGAGTGTCCCTTGAGGATGACAGGGGCCACTGTTGCCCATAAACCTTTTTAATATTTAGGACTCTATAAATACTCTTTGCAAATGTCCCTTTCCTAAAAAAATTTAGTTTTAAAAGGAATTATGGCATTTAAAATGTCAGAGAAATAGAATAATTATGGATTGTATTCAGCTTTCTACATTTTTGTCGTGTTATTTTCTAGAGTTCCTGGAATAACTGTTGCTACAGATATTATCTGTGGTTTTCCTGGAGAAACAGATCAAGATTTTCAAGAAACAGTGAAGCTTGTGGAAGAGTACAAATTTCCAAGCCTCTTTATTAACCAGTTTTACCCAAGACCAGGAACTCCTGCTGCAAAAATGGCACAGGTTCCAGCACAAGTGGTAAGATACTTCTCTTGCAAAGTATTGGGTTCATCAGCCAGTAGCTACAGAAAGGCAGCTCGCTTGCCTCCCTTAACACAGCTGGTTCAGGGGCGCCCGGCTGGCTCAGTTGGTTGGGCGTCTGCCTTCGGCTCAGGTCATGACCCCAGGGTCCTGGGATCGAGTCCCGCATCGGGCTCCCTGCTCGGCGGGGAGCCTGCTTCTCCCTGTGCCTCTGCCGCTCCCCTTGCTTGTGCTCTCTCTCTCTCAAATAAATAAACACAACTGGCTCATAGTATCACTTTTAAGTTAAACAATTTAGAGAGTTTTTCAAGATGGGGTCAGGGGCAGGGGAATATTGGATGACTTGAATAACTTTAGGCAACTAAAATATCACCTTTTTTTCTTTTGAGGAGTGGGATTCAGATGACCCTGGGGAAAAAATAATAATCTGGTATCACCCGTGTTGGTAAGAGAAATCTTGGATATTTGAAAAGAAGGCAACATTTAGACATCTGTGAGCAAAAGAAGTGTCATGTTTAGCTGAGTTCCATAATTTGTTACTTACTGGGGGCCCCACGTCTTCCCTTCTTTTCCATGGAATAGATTTGATGTTTGCCATCCATCTGTCTATTTCAGATTTGTGTTGCTTTCACACAAATGAACCTCAACTTAATTTCATCCTTACATGTTCAGAAATGTATTAGAATAAGATAATTTAAAATGAATGTGAAAAAGTTTGAGATCTAGTAAAGGCAACCTGTTTTCCAGAATGCCTCAGAAATTAATGTTCTTAAAGTAATTTAGTTTCTAGATTTGTTGGCTAAAGATGAAAAAATGTTAATAAACTTTAAGAGGAAGTCATATGTTTTTAACTGAAATTTTTGTTTTGTTTCAAATAACTAAAAGAAATTATGCTCTACCATTAATTTTCCTCAAAGCTTACATGAATAAATACTAAAAGGAATAACCCAGAGCTTGTTATTTTTTTCTATTATGCCATATGTGAATATCAAACATAAAACATACAGATTTTTTATTTCAACATTTGGTTGAAAAACCAAATATATTTTTTATTTGTATATATAGACAGATATAATAAATTTTAAAGTCTGTTTTCCCCAATAAAACTGAAGTGAATATCATTCTTTGTTTTCTCAAAAATTTTGACATTTTTACTTGACAAGTTTCTGTGTATACAAAGGTAAGAAAATGTTTCGCAGGTAGACTGTTTAATTTTATTTCTAATTTAATCCATGAAGAAAGCAGATTATCACACCATGGACAGTCAACTTTTCACAAACACAGAAATAAGTCAAATTAATTCCTTATTTTTATATCTAAATTATAATTGCTTTTATTGCATATGGCAAAATTCCTTTTTTTGGTCTGCAGTTCTTCGAATTTTGGCAAATGCACCCACTAGTGTGACTGCTCCCACAGTTGAGGGCTGGAATGGTTCCAACAGCTCTCCAGAATGTCCCTTTTACTTTCTTGTAGCTCCTTCCTCCCTCCCTCCCCACGTCCTGGAAACTACTGATCGCTTGTCCTTAGAGTTCAGTCCATTCCTACTTAAACTTTACTTCTTTAATAAGAAAGGTTTTGATGTGTAACATACCTACAGAAACATGTACAGCTGTACGTGTACATTTCTCTAAAGTGAGTGCTCCCGTGTCCCCCCTTCATTGTTTCTCTAAAGTGAGTGCCCCCGTGTCCCCCCCCTTCATTGTTTCTCTAAAGTGAGTGCCCCCGTGTCCCCCCCTTCATTGTTTCTCTAAAGTGAGTGCCCCCGTGTCCCCCCCTTCATTGTTTCTCTAAAGTGAGTGCTCCCGTGTCCCCCCCGCACCCCCCCCCGGGGAAAGGAAGAAACAGAAGTTACCGGTAGCCCGGAGCTCCCCATCCTGCCCTTCCCGTTCCCTACCAGAAACCACTATCCCTTATGTCAACCCCAGACCTTCATTTGCCCTGTTGTTAAACCTGATATAAATGGAAGAATCCATTAGTGTTTGAATGTCTGGCTTTTTGTGTGTTTAATGTGGTAATTCTTTTTATTGTCCTTGTGTTTCAGTAAAATTAATATTTGCCACACAGTTCTTGCCTGAAGTCTTAAGTCCACTGTTCAGGGTTAACAAGAAGTGGCTTTTTCTACTGAATTTTATAAAACATTTAGCTTGGTCAATAAATAATTTTCATCCTTTTCTTCATTGTTTATTATTATACTGCTTTTGAGGATAATACAGCTTTCCTAAGATTTCACGTCTGAAACATCTATATGTCTCTCTGCCCGGAGTGGAACCTGTTGCTTACTGGGATTGTCAGTATTTATTTCAGGCATTGTGACCGTCCTTCTGATCTGTCCTGAAATAGGCACCGGCTGTCCTGGAGCGTCTCCCGCCAGCCCCCGGGTTTTTTGTTTTTTTTTTTAATCAATATTATGTTGGTGAGACTAGTCTGTTTTTGCAGGTAGCTATGGTTCATCCATTGTCATTGCTATATAGTATTCCTTTGCACACACATTTATCCATCCTCATGTGAAAAGAGAACTGGGTATGTCCAACCTTCCTACTAGTATAGCAACTGATACTGCTGTCCGCGTTGTTTAGACCTTTTGTCTGACTCATCTACGCAAACATGTCTGCTGGGTGTGTAGCAAGGAGTGTAATCTCTGGGTCATAGGAAATACAGTGGATCTGCTTTGTATTGCCAAATAGTTTTCCCAAATACTTGAGTAAATTTACATTTCCATCAGCAATATATAAGCATGCTAGTAGCTCCGTATTCTTGCCAACACTTGTCATTGTTATGTTTCTGTTACTAGCCATATTGATGGGAATGTACTGTAATCTAACTGTGGTTTTATAGTTCCCCGTTAACTAATGATATCGAATGCTGCTTTTATGTTGACTGGATATTTGGATATAATTTTTCATGAAGTCTCTATGCAAACCTTTTGCCCATTTATCTGTTGGTTTACCTCTTTCCTTTGTCCCCCACCCCCAGTCCCCTTCCTCTAATTTGTAGGAATTATTTGTGCATTCGGAGCTCAAGTCCCTTGTTAGTCATGGTAATTTAAATATCTTCTTCCTTCTGTGACCAGTCTTTTCACTTTCTTACTGGTGTCTTTTGAAGACCAGACATTGTCCATTTTAATATGGTAGAATTTGTCAGTATTTTTCCTTTTGTTTTGGTGCTTTTGGGTCCTGTTTCAGGTTACTTCCCCACACCACCATGAATACACCCCTCAGTGTACTCATCCAGAAATTTTATTATTTTGGCTTTTACCTTTAGATCTTTAATCCACCTGGAATGTGTCTGTGTTTCACCATGAGGTGTGGAGGTCAGGAGTTTTGCTTTGTTTTGTTTTGTTTTCTGTGGGGATATCCACTTGCACTAATGCCACTTACGGAATCTCATCCTTGCCCCACTCTCTTCCTGGTCCCCTTTATCATAAATCAGGTGTCTGTCTGTATGTGTGCATCTCTCCTGGAACTTTACTCGGGTTTTTTGATCTGTTTGTCCATCTTTCTACCAGATCACAATGTTAATTATCATAGTTTTATAATAGCTGTTGACACTGCTGTATGCGCCTCTCAACTCTCTTTTTCTTGAACATTGTCCTAACTGCTCTTGGCCCTTTGCCTTTCTAATTTTGTCAACTTACACCAAAATATTTTGCTGGCATTTTGATTGAGATTGTTTTGATTCTATAGATCACTTGGGGGGAAATTGACATTGTAATATATCTGGTTCCCCATCTTTGAATAAAGTATCTCTTCTTTATTTTAATCTTCTCTAATTTCTCTCAGTAATGTTTTATAGTTTTTTGCATACGAGCCTTGCACATCATTTATCAGTTCTGTTCCTGCATGCGTGTTCCCTGGCTACTATTGGAATGACTGATTTTCATTTTTTTGATTGTTATTGCTATTTAAAAATGTGGTTGATTTTAGTATGTTTATCTTTCACCTGTCAACTTTGCTAATTTCACTTAGTAATTCTAATAATTTCTCTCTAGATTTTTCTTCAGAGTTTTCTATGTATACAATTACATCATCTGCTGATAGTTGCAGTTCTGATCTTCATAACTTTTATTTCTTGTCCTACTGCACTGGCTGGGACTTACAGTACGCTGTTGAATTGAATTGGCCATTTATCTCTTCTTCCCAAACCCAGAGGAAGAGTCTTCAGAAATTCTGAAGACTCAGTATAAAAGTTGACTATGGTTTTGGGATTAGGGAAGTTCCTTTCTGTTCCTAATTTACCCAGAATTTGTGTGTGTGCTTGTGTGTGTGCACATGTGTGTATGTGTGCGTGTGCATGCTTGTGTGTGCCCGTGCATGTGCATGTGTGTGTGTGTGTTTTAATCATGAATGGAATTGAACTTCATCACTTTCTCTTCAACTACTGAAATAATCATATAGTTTGTTTTGTGTTAAATCTGTTAATACTATGAACTATACTGAATGGTTTCAGATGTTTAAATCAACCTTGCATTCCTGGGAGAAACTTCATTTGGTCATAATGTATTACTTTTGATATACTATTTTAGTTAATTTGCTAAAATTTTGTGAAGAACTTTTGCATCTTTGTGGAGGATTTGATCTGTAGTTTTCTCGTGATGTCTTCTTAATTTTGGTATGAGAGTAAAGTTGGCCTCACAGAATGAACTGGAAAGTATTTCTTTCTCTACATTTTTGTGGAAGAGTTTGTATAGAATTTGTATTATTTCTTCTTTAAATGTTTGACAGAATTGCCTAATATGGTAAGTAGAACTCCAAGATGGCCCCACAAACTCCCTTAACCCCTCAGCTCCAACCAGGGTACAGACTCTAAATAAGCCCTGGGACTGTTAATGTGATATATGCTCTGCCCTTTGGTTTCTTGGTTCTGCTGCTGAGTCATCTTTGCTTTTTTCATGGAGGGTAGCACAATTTTCTCAAAACCTTTGTGAGTCTTACCTAGATTTCCCTAGAGTTGGTTCTGTTAGACCAAAGCCACATCTACAGATCTTTATGATCCAAGCCCTTCTCTCCTGTAGCCCCCTGCTGGGTACTTTTCTTTGTATCGTGCTTGGAACTCTTGGGGCTTCTTTACTCCACCCCAGTCTCTTTCATCAACTTTGCAAAACGTCAGCCATTCTCTCTTCAGGTGTTCCTTTGGCTCCGTTTTCTATCCCTTCTGGGATTTCAATTATATATGTTAGATATTTTCATTATGTTCCCCAATGTCTACGCTGTCCTTTTTTATACTTTTCATTCTTTGTTCTCTTTGGGTTTCTGGATTTTTTTTCTCTTTGCCTGTTTTTTAGTTTCCTGATACTCACAGCAGTCACTGGGCCAACAACAGCAGAAGTAACATGCCATGGTCCCTGGAGGAGGGGCACTGCTGTCACCACAGGGCTGCCACCCCAGACCTTCTCAGTCAGGGTCTGCGTCTCCAGGTGATTTGTGTATGCATTAATATTTGTGAGGTGCTCTTCTAGTTCACTAAGCCTCTCTTCATCTGTCTTCAATCAGCTGTCCAACCCATCTATGGAATTTCTAATTTTTAGTTAATTTATTTATTCTTCTTCTAGCAGTACGATTTGACTTTTTTCTTCATGGATTCTAGTGTTCTAATAAAATTCCTCATATTTTCCTTTGTATTTTTTGAACATATTACTCAGTTATCTTAAAGCTCATTCTGAATTCTCCAGTATCTGGATCTAATATTGGTTGTTTCTGTTGTCCTTTTTTTTTTTTTTTTTTCTTGATTTTGATCATTTGTCTTTTCTTTCCATGTACCTGATCATTTTTGTTAAATGGTGACCATTGTTTGTTTAAAAAACAAAATGAAATGATAGGTTCTAGACAGTAATGTATCTTCCTCCAGGAGGATTTCATTGTGCTTCTACCAGGCTCTCAGGTAAGGATTGATTATTTTATTTGGTCTGAGATTGATTTTTGAATCTGTTTCTCAGCCTTTCTGAGGATTGGTTTATTTCTGGTTTGCCCTTCCTTTTTGAATGCAGCCAGTGGTGTGCTGGGTATTGAATGACTGACTCTCAGTGGGAAGGCTTCTTCCTTGTAGCATTTGCTCATTTCCATAATGTAAATACATCTACTGCTGCCAGTTTCCAACTACCTGTGTGGCACACGTGAACATGGAATTGGGAAGAGATGCCCATAGTCCGCTCTTGTGAGCTGGTAGAAAGCCACATCCAGTGTACCTCTTCAGGGCCTCATCTGACATTCTGTGGTGCTTACCAGGGAATTTTTGTCTCCCCAGGCTCATGAGAATGCCGAAGGCTCTGCATAGTCTCTAAGTCTCTTAGCTTTTGCTTGGCTCCTCAGCCTCCCGGCCACTGCTTACAAACTGATAAACACGTAGAAGGGAAAAGTGGCTCCAAGTGTTAAGCTCATGGACTTCCCTTCTCTCAAGGTCCTCACTGTCTTGCTAGTTTTTGAGGTTGAAACAGGACATATTATATATTTTTATTCACCTTTTCTAATTGTTCTTGGCAAGATCACTAGTCTGATACAAGCTCGTTTGCCTTAGCCAGAAGCAAGACTAACTGCATAAAATCAGCTTTTGTTGATGCTTTTGCTTTTCCTCTTGTCTTTTATCTTTTAAACATAACCCCTTAACGTCTTCTTTACATTTTTAGATCTTAATAACCCAGTCCTGGTATAGCAGAACCTCTTTTACTGTTTTAGACTTTATACTTTAGAGCAGTTTTAGGTTTACAGCAAAATTGCGTGGGAAGTACACAGACTTCCCATGGACTCCCTGCCCACACACGTACAGCCTCCCCCAGTGTCAACATCCCACCCCATTTGTTAACATTGATGAACCTACACTGAACACATCATTATCACCCGGACTCCATAGCTCACATTACATTCTGTTCTCGGTGTTATACATTCTATGGGTTTAGACAATGTGTAATTACATGCATCCGCTGTTATAGTATCAGGCAGACTAGTTTCACTGCTCTTCCCCGCTCTGTGTTCCACCTGGTCATCCCTCCCTTCTCCCTAACACCTGGCAACCATTGATGCTTACTGTCGTCATCGTTTTGCTTTTCCAGAATGTCATAGAGTTGCAGTCATACAATATGTAGCCTTTTCGGATTGGCTCATTTCACTTAGTAACATGCATTTAAGTTTGCTCCATGTCTTTCCATGGCTTTCATTTTAACACAACAGACATTTATTGCCTCACAGTTCTAGAAATGAGAAGTCGAAAGCAGGCCCCCTGCTCCCTCTGGACCATGTATTAGAATCTTTCCTTCTTAGCTCTGCGCAGGTTACTGGTAATCGCTTTCCTCCACTTGCAGATGCATAATTTCAGTCTCTTCTCCATTGTCACATGGTGTCCCTGTGTAGCTGTCTTCCCATGACTGTCTCCTTATAAGGACCCCTGTTGGATTTGATTAGGGACCCACCCTACTCCTCATCTTAATTAGGTACCTCTGCAGTGACCCTCTTTTCAGATAAAGCTACATGCTGGGGTGTCAGGGGTGAAGTACTTCCACATATCTTTTCTGGGGTAGGGGGGAGATACAAGGCAGTCTACAGCACTTCTCTACCTTCTGTAATTATGCTCCAGGTAAAAACTGCAGCCCAGAAGGGGTTCACCTTATAACATTCAGAACCTTGAATAAGGGGAATTAAACATTAATGATGAGACTTTAGAGATCTGCAGTCCAGGAGAGGATATATGATGTGCACTGACTCTTCATGGCTCTCTTAAATTTACCAAAAATTAATAATTGCCTATTTCTCTCAGGTACTTGATGAAACTGCTTAACAACCAGACTTCACTGAAGTAAGACACAGCTGCAAATAGATAGCAATTCTTTCTTACCTAATTTATTTCCCATATTCCTGCCCCAAAAAATCAACAGTAAAGGTAGAATCTAACCCATTATTGAAAGAAAGCACAATTCCATTGTTTTCAAGTAACGGCTTTTTATCCTGGCTTTAGAATGCCTCTTGGTGACAGTCTCTTGTTTTCTTAGACATACTTTATTTTCACTGAAATTAAGACCCAGAAATGTTCTCCGTCTGCCATAAATGATGTAAAATAGAGAATTTCAGTGTAAATTCCCCTTTTTTCGTAACTACCTTTACATGAATACTAGTATTAATATAAATAAATTCCAGTTTTTAATGTTTTCTAGTAGAGCTCTGATAAATGAACCAAATTATGTGTATTTCTTAATCATTTAAATCACCAAATGGATAAAGCCCAACTGAGTTTTGATTTTGCATAGGTGGGAGGGGAGGATTTTTCTCCAATCTTCGATTGCCTGCTGAAAAAAGAGTATAATTCTGTTAAATTTATAATGAAAGTCAATTAGACAGTGTATTTTCATGAATAAGATAAACTAAAATTTATTTTTTCTTAGCATTTGCAAGATTATTAATGTATAAGAGATTTAATAGTAAGATCACCTAAGCTAAACGAGAGTGACCTTAAACTTTTAGATGAAAGGTCAAATTTGCATGTTTATATTTTCTTTTCGATTGAGTCTTCCTTCATTAGTCTTCATTAATCTTAAGTAACTCTAATAGTATTTTCAAATTGTTGCTGAGATTCTTAATCTGCCTAGAAAAGGTCACTTAAGTTTAAGAAGTCTTTGGATCCTTAGCTATCAATTCCAGAGTTTCTTTTTAAGAAAATTTTGATGAAAAATAATGCAGTTGGGATGAAATCTTTGAGGCCTGTGACTTGAAAAAAAACTCTTTAGGTGACAAGAGTGGCTGTCGGAATGTTCGTATTGGTTTAAAATGTTAAAATTGTGATCTAAATCCACCTGCTTGCTTGTCTCACATCTTGGAACCAGAGAGTAAGATCATGTCTTTAGATACATGTGAGCATAAAAAGAACCATAACTTTTAGCTGCAGTTTCTAGAATATTTACCCTAAGGATAACAAGGCCTTGGTACTCTTCTTGACTCAGCCCTGAGGTGTGCGGGTATGTGTTCCTGAGAGATCTAGAAGGGCCACCTTTGGGGTCGACAGAGGCAGCTTCTCTGGAAGTGTCCACAGTAGGTTTCCCTGTGAGGGACTGAGTTTTTGCTGGAGGTTTTCAAACCAAGGCAAAGTGACCTTTTGGAACAGATGTTGAATAAGGAATTGTTCTTAAATCATATACAGAGCTTATTCAATGACATATAATGGCTCTCCCAAATCCAGCTGCATATGAGTCCAGGACATACTTTATTTTAAAAAGCAAAACAGAAATATAGCATACAGAAAGAGCTTTGTCACTTTTTCTAGATGTCCCTAAAATTCTTGTTCGAGTACATCAAGTTGCCTTAATGGAAGAACACTTTTATATCCTAGCTCTTCTGCCTTACTTGATAAGATAACTGCATTGTTTACACATTCTCCTATTTTCAAACTAAGCTTTTTTCTTTGGGTGAGAGGTAAAAATATTTTCAGGAGTCTTTATACTCTAGATTGGCTAGTACTCTTTATTCTAAACTGATTCCCAAACACACCTGGAGGGACACACCTTTTCTCAAGATCCTTTTCATTTTAACTTCTTTTTTTTTTTTTTTTAAGGAGGAATATCTTGGGATTCTTCTGCAGTTAATTGTATTTGATCCCTCCAAATACAGTTAATCTTTTAAGTTCTTCTTTTCTGGACATATTGTTTCTCTTTTTACTTCCATTTTGGATAGAGTTTTTAGCCTGACCATAGTTCTATTGTGTATAGACTTCAGCAGATCACTTAATAGTCTCCCATGAAGACTCTGTAGTAACAGCAGTAAAGAATGATCTGTATTCTAATCCAGAGAGATGGTTGGGAACCTCCTACCTTGTGTGGGTTTTTATTGAAATGCTATTCATTTAACAAATAGAAAATTGAATTTAATGATCTCTAAGACCCCTTGAAATTCTTAATAATCTTTGATTCTCTATCATATGGTTATAAGGCCACCTTTCAAACCATATTTTAAAAGTCTGCTTTCTTTTTCTAGATCATTGGCCTAAGTATGTAATCTGCATTTCCCAGTTCTTTTATCTTTTACTTTATAATGAATCTGAAAACTTTTTGCCTGTATAATCAATTAATTGACTAGGAATACTAAAACACAATAATTAAATTGGTTGTTTATGAGGGCTCAAAATGGCGGCAGTGGGACCAGCTGTGCTAGGGAGAATAATGGGCCCCCAGAAGATAGCCACATCCTAATCCCCAAACCTGCGAGTGTGTTACCACAGTAGTAAAAAGGTCTTCGAGAATGTGATTAAATTAATGCGTTGAAATGGCAGATCGTTGCGGGTTATCCGGACGGGCCCAGTGTAGTCCAGGGGTTCTTAGAAGGGGAAGGCAGGAGGGTTCAAGTTCCAGGGAGGAGATGTGAGGACACAAGCAGAGGATCAGAGTAATGTGCTCTGAAGATCAGGGCAGGACAAGGAGTTAAGGAATGCAGGCTGCCTCTGGAAGGTGGAAAAGACAAGGAACAGGTATTCCCTTAGGCTCTCCTGAAGGACTACAGCTCTGTTAATACCTCGATTTTAGCCCGTAAGACCCATTTTGGACTTCTCCCTTCCAAAACTGTAAGATAATACATTTGTGTTGTTTCAAGGCGCTAAGTTTGATAATTAGTTACTGTAGCAATAGGAAATTAATACGCCGACAGTGGGATGGTTTGAACTGAGGGCATTGTCTAGCTTTGGGAGGCAGGTAATGAATTGCTTTCAGCTCTTCGTGCTGCCCAAGTTGTGCTGTACCCCTGGGTCACAAAGGCTTGTTCCCAGGTCTGTGAACACTAACCCTGTTGCTACCCAGCGGGCACGGTCATCTATAGGCCTAATCACAGTAATGCCAGAACAAAAATAATGGCATGAATCAACATTCATTTAGCAATCAGCATATGTCCAACGTTGCTCTGAGCCCTTTGTGCGTATTACCTAATTTCATTCTCACAGATTATTAGAGTCATTTTGCAAATGAGGAAACCCAGGCACAGGGTAATGACCTAACGTACCCAAGAGTACACAGAGAAGCTCCCACCTCCCTCTCCACTCTTGGGTCTTGTAATTCCTTCCAACACACTTTGTGCTCTCACAGTGCCCGGCGGCTTGGAGTTGCCAGCGTGCACCCATGCTCATCTCCTCTGCCCCAAACTCCCTAGAGGGAGCTGCACATGAAGAGCCCCAGGAATACAGAAAACATGGATCATTTATTGAGCATAACAAGCATGATATTTAGGACAGTAAGGTGTGTTGCAGTTTTCTGTTTATTTTTCAGGGGGTGGAGAGCTGCCCAAGAGTGTAAGGTTAGTATTGTCCATGAATGAGCCAGGTGCTAGAGGCAAGCCTTAGGCTAAATGGCCTTATCACCCATGTTACGTGGCCTCAGGCTGTCCTGTGGGTGGGAGGGAGCTACCGAATACCGGTGATCCTGTGTTTGTTTTTGAAAACTCTTTCTAGGTGCAGTGGGCAAAGAATAAGAGAGTCAGAAAGCCTAATTAGGAAATTGCACAAGTCAGGTTTGGAGACTTAACAGGTGAGTTTTAAGAAGTCTCTAGGACTTATTCCTGAGACCCATTTTTCCTCTGGACTTAATAGTTCCAGGTCTTAGACTTCGCTACATGTCAGCAAAGTTATTTTGTGTTCAGTGGAGAATATTAATTTGCTGTGCAGAAGGTCACTTAGTTGACTTTTGATTGATTCCAGGCTCACGGACAAATATTGGTCAGCCAGAACATTTTACAAGGAGCCTTGAACGGGCCAGAAACGTAGGGCATCACATCTTGTTTCTGCCTTTGTTCTTGCTGGCGCTGTTGGTGTTCTGTTTCTGACTTAGCCACGAGATTGCTCACTAGACCAGGCCTTGGCCTCTTCTACTCAGAAGGAGAAATGCCAGACCCTCCAGACCCCTGCCCTTGTCTGTTCTCTGTGCCTCCCCCAACATGGTTTTATCTCTTCCCAAACTGTTTCTACACGGCAGATATGGGATTGGCTTTTTCCTTGTAGCCTCTTTATCTTTTTTTTGTGTTTTTGTTCTAAGTGCTGTAAGATAAGCTTATCAACTGTGTGTGTATGAGTGTGTGTGTGTGCGCGTGTTTTGAACCTGTAGAAAACTGAATTTGGGAGCGTTTGAAGACGCTGGCGCTCTGAAGGGATCATTCTTTTTTAAATCCTTTTAAAACTGAGTACTTTCCTTTTATCCCACTCTCACACTACAAGAGTGAAGGAAAACAGGGTGATAATGTTTGGAGCTTTGAAGAATGTGAAAATAACAAGAATTGTTCAGCCTCAGTTGTGTAGAGGGAAGTCGGCCAATGTCGATAATCCCTTGGCCTTGCCAGTACTCTTAAGCCCTTTGGTTGTCTACCATCTTGAAATGGAAGTGTTAGAAAATTTAACAAATATGATTAATTTGGAGAAAATAAAAGCAGAATGTTGTGTCAAGATCTCGTGAAAGAAAATAAGTGCTATTTCTAAGAAGAAAGTATTCTTGGGGGTATAAAAAGTATACCTGGCTATTGGCTGATGCAGTAACTCACCATCCAGGAACCTGGCCAGGGCACCCAGCGAAACAGCTCAGGGGAGAGATCACTGCTGATGTCTTTATTACTTTTCCTGCCACAAGTGATTTTTTTTTAAAACATCATGATCCTGAATCATTCTTTCGGAAAACACCAACGTTCTCTCCATGTATGCTCACTGCTCCCCCAAATTCTCTGCCCTCTGAATCTGACCTCCTGCCTGCCTACCACAGAGCACTGCCTGACTTTTTATTTAGTCCTGACTGACAGTGATGAACAGACTTTCATTATCATGCACGTCAGCTTCGTGTAGTCAGACCCACAGGACTAGACCTGTACTAGACATGCGTAGACAATAACCCCAGGACGGAGCCATGTTTCTGTGGAATTGTTTTTTGTTTAGGATGGTAAAGATAAGAAAAGAAAGATACCCATTTTTGTTGATACCTAAAGTCCTTTCATATGACTCTTCTGTTAATTACAAGCCATTGTAAGAAAAAAAAAATCAGTGATGACTCTATCTTGGAACCATGGTTTGTATAGATCAACTTTAGGACAACAAAGAGTCCAGTATGATTTGAGAGCCTTGAGTTTGATGATAGCAATCTTTTTGTACTTTGTAGTCAGCTTATAGAAAATCATTAAAAAAAATAAACTTCTATAGAAAAAATACACTCAACTTGTTTCTTATGATTAATTTTTTGTTTTCCTGTTGGCATTTATTTTTATCTTGCTTCTTTTGTGAATTTATAATTACTACAAAACGGTAGGGAGATAGGTGGTCGTAAGTTTTTCTCTCAGATGCCGAATGGTGGTAGGTATCAGGGTTGAGATGCACTGAGTGAATTTATATTAAATCAAGTGAATATAAATTCTATCCTTTGGAAAGTCATCTTTATTATATTTTAGTCCAACTTTTTTTCGATGGTGATTACATACCTTGTTTTGTATAAGTTTCAGAAAAATTGCAAGGATCTACATAATTCTTTTATGCCTTTTATATGAACTTGATTTATTAAAATCATAATATTCAATTTGAATTCACTTTTTATTAACAACTTTAGAAGTGAGTAGACTCTTTGGAGTAACTTCTAAAGATAAAGAACCTTATAATGATCTTACTTTTTGATCTTATATTATTATTTTTCTGTGATAACTATGGTTCATTAATAACTTCATATTTATAACTTTTCAAAGGACCTATTAAGTATAGTTCCCAGTAATAGAGCTAATATTAAATGTGTATTTAGGTCAACAAAATATATTTGGCAATTTAACATGACATGCTTTTCTAACTCCTGCCTCTTAGAACCATGTTTATTTCATAATTAAGGACTAAGATATCAAATATGAGCAGAGAAGCATTCAAATGGATAAAATATACTGTGCTAATTATGTTCTGATAGCTTATAATCTAAGATGAATATCCTCACGCTTTCTTTTTGCTACTCATAATGAAGTACCTCTATAGAAGTGGTCTATAAGATTAGAAGTTATATGCGCAGGGAAAAGCAGCTTCCATTGTTTAAATGTTAGTATGTGCCAGAAAGAAACATAGTCTTTGCTTTTCATGTGCTTTGTCTCATGTTGTTCTTCCAACCATGCTTTTACATATCTGGTATTATTATTATTATTATTATTTTACTTTATGGACGAGCTGGGTGAGGCTCAAAGAAAAGTAAATTTGCCCCAGGTTTTATAACAATTAAGTGAAAATGCCCGAGACATAGGCTCTTCTTTCTGACTCTTTGCGCCATGCACTTATAAAACCGTAAAATAAACATTTATCCCAGAAATTCAAAATAATTTTAGAACATTTTGACCAAAAAAGTTCTGGTTTCCACAGTTTTATTTTTCTATTATAGCAGTGAGTTTTTATTTATAGACCCTAGAAAAATTGTAAACTCCTTAAAATGATTTTAAACTTAACAGAAGTTGTAGGAATAGCACATCTCCAGTGTACCCTTTGCCAAGCTCCAACATTTTGCTAAATTTGCTTTCTCTCGAGAGTTGGCTAGATAGACACACAGACAGACTGGCTGACATTTTCCCCCTGGACAATTTCAGAGTAGATTACAATATCATGCCCCTTTACTGCTTAATATTTAGTGAGTGTTTCCTAAGAACGAGAATCTTCCGTAATCACAGTATTGTTCTCTAAATCAGGAAATTTAACATGGGTACAAGACTTGAGCCTGCAGTTTATATTCCAATCTGTCAAGAGTCCCAGCAACGTCCTCTGCAGCTGTCATTTTCCCATCTAGGACTCAGTTCGGGATCGGGTCTTAACTTAGTTGTCACATCTCTAGGTCTTCTTGAACCTAGACACTTCCTTAGCTTTTTTTTATCTTTCATGATACATTGACATTTAAGAATACTGGCCAGGTACTTGACAGAATGTCCCTCAATTTGGGTTTCGTTTCCCTCATGATTAGATTCCTGTTTAACTGAGTAAATGATATTCTGTCCTTCTCAGAATGTCACATCTGGAGACGCATGGTGTCCTTTCGTCCTTATTGGTGCTGCTAACTTTGATCCCTTGGTTAAGGTGTTGTCTGGCTTCTCCACTGTGTAGTTACCATTCTTAGCATAAGAATTTTTAACCCCAAGTATGTAATAGAATCATAGAAGAAAGAAAAAGTAGGCCCCGAGAACTCAGAAATCTTAGTGTAGTTCACACTTTCCATTTTATATTGGGTGGACCTCCACAGTTACGTAGTCTGAAAGACTTTTCATTCCTAAGTTTTCATTCATTCTAAATCTTGGGATTATTTCTAACAGTTTTTATTTTTTTTATTTTTTTTTTTTTAAAGATTTTTATTTATTTATTTGACAGAGAGAGACACAGTGAGAGAGGGAACACAAGCAGGGGGAGTGGGAGAGAGAGAAGCAGGCTTCCCGCTGAGCAGGGAGCCCGATGCGGGGCTCGATCCCAGGACCCTGGGATCATGACCTGAGCTGAAGGCAGACGCTTAATGACTGAGCCACCCAGGCGCCCCTCTAACAGTTTTTAATGCTTAGACTATTTTCTTTTTAAGCAAGGTACTTCAAGTTGAGTGTGCAGTGACAGGGAGGGAAAAGTAAACTTGGGAAAGGCAGAAATTTACTTCTTTGCAGTATCTTGTCTATTTACACAGCAGGTACGTACAGAGTTTTCAGCCTCAAAACCTGTGCAGATCAAAAACTTGTGTGAGCCAAGAGGCGCCAAGAGGAGGAAAATTAATGGATGAAGTATCTTTAATTTTTAGGGGGAATTCATAGGCCATGAGTGAAATATTACTCTTGAAATGATAAGATACTTACTGAGCAGCTCTCTCTCTGAATATTACTGAGTGTCAGAGACATTTTGTTGGAATCAGAAATACTTTCCATGTATGCTGTATCCCTTTACTGCCTTTCCTCTCAACCTTCGTTATCTCTGAAATCACAGAGTATCCTCTGCAACCACTTTCTGGATGATTTGAACTTGTTTTGTTAGGACAATCAAATGTAAAAAGGTAAAGGAAGATTTCTACAGGTAAATTTCCAGCTGGTTCTGTAATTGAGCACAAAAACGTGTGAGTGGTATTACTAGGGCCATTCAGAGTTAATGCAAAGCAGTAACTGATGGTTCTCTTCCCAACTAACTTTATATTAATTCTTAACAGAGGGCCCCAGAGAACAGCCCTCTTCATTCTTCTTAAGAAGTTAACCCAGAATCACTCAAATGCTATTAAAATGAAAATCAGTGTGTTCTCCAAAGTTTTATTTTTTTTTTTTTAAGATTTTATTTATTTATTTGACAGAGAGCGACACAGTGAGAGAGGGAACACAAGCAGGGGGAGCGGGTGAGGGAGAAGCAGGCTTCCCGCTGAGCAGGGAGCCCGATGTGGGACTCGATCCCAGGACCCTGGGATCATGACCTGAGCCGAAGGCAGACGCTTAATGACTGAGCCACCCAGGTGCCCCTCTCCCAAAGTTTTAAAAAGGTTATCCAAATGAATAATGTGTCAGGTACCTGAAATCCTATCCCAGTAAAGAACGTAAAGACCACTGTGAAAAAATTTAATTTGATTTTGTCTTCTGTTAGCAGCCAGAGTTTTGCAAGGCCAGGTGGGAGGTGGAAGGAGGGCTCCCTGCAGCACTCCTCACCCCTGAACAGTGACCACAGCTGTCCCATTGACCATCATGACCCAAAACGTGGCTTTGGGGAATGTTTTAGTTTCTTGATCACCTTGCCAATCAGAACTGCTGGTGTTTTATTAAAAATTATAGTGAAAACTGCAGTTGGGATAACACTAATTAATTTACCTAATGTCAAATAAACTTCCACGTCAAGGGGCTGGGCTGGGTGCTACCGCACATGCCAAGATGACTTCTGGGCGGTTCCTTAGTCTCAAGCAGCATAGAATTCAGAAAGGAGGAGGAGGATGACGTAAAGGGTGATAATACAAGGCAATGTGTCTCAACCGCTGTCATGATACAAAGGCAGTTAAAACTCAGAGCCTTACGAGTAGAATGATCAAAGTCACTGTCAGGAAAAAAGGAACTTTTGAGCTGAGGTACCAGGAGTGAGGTGCCAGGTGTTTCTAGAAAATGATGAGAAGTTCAGTCCTTCTAGAATGCAAGGTTTGCAATGAATAATGAGAAGGATCCTTTTGGGAAGTGGTTTGGGGCCAGTCAAGGGGATTTTGACTCTGTAATCACACACAACCTTGTTGGCCCTTGACAATGTTCCTAGATAATGATCTCAGGCTTGAGCTACCGGGAGCACATCACCTGTAGTCCACAGGCAGGATCCCCTGTGTTTAAGTAGAGGAGTGGCACGATTTCAGTGATGTTGGAAGAAGTGAAATTAGAAACCACATGTCAGACACATCAAAATGGAGAAAGGCTGCAGGGAGGAACGGAGCAGGTGAGGAAATAGTGTTGCTGTGAGGTCAGAGAGGTTGGCGGTGGATCTAAGAATAGGCAGAAAGAAGGAACAAGAGAGGCTTTGAAGGAAGAAGCCCCCTGACCTGTGAACTGGACGATGCTAGTGGCCTCCACCTTGAGTAGTCCAGGCGGTCTTGGTGCTTTACATATATTGATGCCTTTAATCTTCACGATAACCCTAGGTAATGACTGCTCTTATCCCCCATTTTACATTTGAGGAAATTGAGGCACGGAGAGTAAAAGTAACTTGTTCAGAGTCACACAGCTACTGGTGGAGTTGGGATTTTAAACCAAGCGATTTTGGCTCTATCCTCTGCTTCCTAACCACTTTGTCTAGAAGAAGTTATAGTGGCCAGGGAGAAAGAAAAACAGGGCCTAAAATAAAGCTCTAAGAGACTTAATTAAAATACAGAATCCTTGATTTTCTATTTTAAATACAGAATTTTAGAGGCAAAATCTTATTCATTTAAAGGCAAAATGCGTTAACCGGCATTGCAACTTTAAAGATGTAGGAATCTCTGCTCCCTGAGGCTTGGAGAGGGACAGCGATGACCCACTGCTTCCCCAGGCTAAGGGCAAGATGGGTGAATGGACAGGGGGCCATGGGCCGACACTCGTACTGTTCTGGCTGTCTAAGGGGTGTCTGTGCGTGCTGAGGGTCTGGCAGGGGTCTCGTCTCTAACCTCTCTTTGCCTCCCCACTGATTGCCATGTTTTCTTTCACCCCAGGACCATCTTCAAGTGAGATCCAGGGTGTAAGCTCTCCCTTGCTGTGCCCAAATTCCTTTTACACTTTGACCTTTTTGTTAATCTCTGTGGAAAACAGGAGAAAAACAGAATGAAACTTTTGATGAAACTTAAAAGTTAAAAACCATCATAGTCCCTCATCTTCAGTTCTTAATCATTTCGTTAGATCTAGATGTCACGGTCAAAAAAAAAAATATTTTTCAGGAAACAAAGTATTGTTGTACCAAGCACTGATTAGGATGGCTTCCTGTGGCCTACTGACTCTCTTGCTTTTTATCTCTTGGTGTTCTGGAATGTGACCATATCTGTCTGCTTATCCTTCGGTAGGTCTTGTGGACTCTTCTTTCCAGCATTTAGGCCTCACAAAGCAAAACGGTATAAACTGCATGAAATTATGGGCAAATTATGCACCTGGTACTCTATCAAAGACTGAGCGAGTGGTGCCAAACATCACTGGAAATAGCATGAGGTGGGGGAAGCAGTTTTTTATTGAAACTCTTCTGAGGGAGTTGGACCACGTGTGGGTTGTAACTGAAACTTTGAGAAGCCCCCCGAAACGGCGCTTCAGACTCCCAGAGGATGTGCTTGTATAACTGCCTTCTAAAGAGGGAGAGCCGGGCTCACCTCAGGTCTGCTGATTCATCAGCTGCAGTGAACGCGCTAGGACATCTCTCCCTTTGTCACTGTCCTCTGCTCCTTTTCTGTAGTGCTCAGCTGGTCCTTTCAGAACATCAGTGTCTGAGGAACATTGGCTGCCATGGTCACCAAATGACTAGTTTGTAAGAGACCTTCACCAGTCCCTAATTCTAGGCCAGTGGTTCTTAACATTTTTGGAGAATCTGATTATATGTAGTATTTGCCATACACACGTGCCTATGCACTGTTCCCAGAAAAAAGCAGATTTGCCCAAAAATGTTAATATATTTTTGGCGTACACAGATGAAACCATCCATGGGCCTTCAGAGCACTGTGCATAGTGGTTTGTGTTATCTGACTGGCTCGTTCCTGCCCCAGTTTATTCCCTGCCTACCACCGCAGAACAGCCACCATAGGACATTTTTTCATACATGGAAGACACCAACAGTGAATGTTTGTTGAATGAATGATGAAGTGTAGGCTGACCACGTAATTGCTAATAAGGCTGGATAAAGACACGAACTTAAAGAAACAGGCTCATTCCTGAGAACAACATACTTGACCATCTGGCCAGTAAATACTCTTCAGGTAAACCTTCTAGAGAAAATCAGATCAGAAACAAAGACAGTTGCTTCAGAATCTGGGACAGAGCCAGAGACAGACCACGATGAGATTAGTTCAGTATGGCCTGATACTGGAAGAACATTCACAGAAGCAAGTTATAAGTGGTATTTAAGTATAGTTGAAACAAGGTAAATGCTCTGCAGGTTAAATAATTGTCTGGATTGTTTGTTGCCATTGCTGTTATTGTTTTGGGTTTTGCGGGCATGGAAGTTCTACCAGAATATAATCACCATTTATAATGGAAAAAGTACGGCCCGATTCCAAATGACCAAGTTAATAAAGTTATAAGGTACCACTCGTTTAAAAGTTAAGAACTGTGTTTATTTTTTACTAATTGCTTTTATTAACCTGGCTCTATAACACTGTTTTTGTCTTCAAACTGAAACTGTGTTACTAAGAGTCTTGCAAATCAATAAGATGTAAAGAGTGCTAAGTGATACCTATGCATTGTCATCTGTGGTTACAAAGTCATCAACATGCAGCTTTACGGTATTTCGTGTTTCCGGGAATTAAAAGTGTAGCATTTACTTTTCTTGATTTTTAAAATAGAAAACAAAAAAGATAAGCTGGCGTTCTTGATGAGGTTAGTAGGTGGTAAGATGAATATTCTAAAATTCCTATGCCTTAAGGAGATTCTAGAGGGAATTAAAAACACACAGGAGTTTCTTGACCTCATAGGCTTCAGAGGGTCTGGGAACCACAGTTGTGTAGGACAGTCTAAGAGTCTATATGTGGTTTTTTTTTCCCCTCAGGGAGGGACTCATTGGTTTTCATCAGATTCTTAAAGGGATCCTTATCCCACAAAAGGTTAAAAACCAATTATATGGCATTAACGTCTTCAGTTTAAGAAAACAAATAAAAGCGCACATAGCTGGTTCAGTTGGTAGAGCATGCCACTCTTGATCTCGGGGTCATGAGTTTGAACCCCAAGTTGGGTGTAGAGATTGCTTTAAAAAAAAGGAGAGAGAGAGGGACCTATTCACCAGCAACAACTAATGGTGGCAGGGGGAGAAAACAAAAATTGTGTGTGTGTGTGTGTGTGTGTATCTATAAAACCTGTGTTAAAAAACAAAATTTTTCACCTGGGTAAATTTTGAAGATCTTAATGGCTTTAGTCAACAGTTCATGAATGGGGCAGCATCCAATCCAGCAGATAGAAAGGAGCTCTGAGGAGCTGTACAAAATGAGAGACTTATAGGCAGAAGGGAGTGGGAATGCAGCTTGGTTATACTGCAAGGTTACTTTCCTTTAGGGGAAGGCATGAATCTTATCAGACAGATGACCCTAACCGGTGCTGAGCAAGTGATTCCTGACTGACTGGCTTAAGAGTGCATTTCTGGGAGCGCCAGAACTATAATTAAGTCTTGGTTTGGTAATGTAGGGCTTAGCGTAAATGACTCTACTGGGGGCCTGTTGTCTTGTTTTGAACACCTATTTAATTGTTAAAATCATCAATGCTTAGTACTCTTTTAATCTTGGCCCGGAAAATTAACAGTTTAAAAAATGAACCAAAAGTAACATTTAAAAATAAACTTTTACTTTCTGGTTATTAGAAAAAATAAAATAAAATCTCATTACCTTAAAAACTGTGTTTTCAGGCCCAGTATTCTTTGGTAGACCCCATGTCAAAGACTCTCCAAGCCTGATATAAGGGACCCAAGAAACTATACATAAGGACTTGGAAACTTAATTGTCTCCCCTATTTTTTAAATGTGGGTTTAAAGGTTTTTTGCCAAACCTATATAATCATGAGGACTGCCTTTATTATCTTTATTCCCCCTATTCGCTCAGCAGATATTTATTGAAAGCTACTGTGTGCCTGACCCTGCAGTGTGGGCAACGTTGGTAAGGATTCTCTTCTCATGGAGCTTGTATTCTAGCCAGGGAGGAAAACAGCAAACAAACAAAAATCAGCAAAATACCAGAGGGTGTGTTGCAAATTAATAGATTAATATAATAAATAAAGACTGGGTGGATTCATTGTGTTGATCAGCAGAGACCTCTCTGTAGAGGTGATGTGTGAACCCTGATCAGAATCAGGAGCCAACCTTGGCTTTCACACAGAGACCTTCAGGACGGATGAGCATGGAGAAACCAGAGGGAAGGCATCCTGCCTCACGTCTCGCGGGTGAGGGAGAGACACTTGCAGGAAACGCAGTAAGGCACAACGAATGAGGGTCAGAGCAAGTCAGACTTCATAAGCCAGAATAAGGTACGTGGAACAGAATAAGCCAGAAAGGCAATACTCATTCTGGAAGGTAAGATCAGAGGATGCTGGAGTTATTTTTTGCTTCTGAAATTTTGAAAATGTATAGATACAGCTAACTGAAATGGAAATTTCCATATGAACTGAAGCATTGGTGAGAAGACAGCAGCCTGAGATGTTTTCGGATGTTGCTGTACGGCATGTCAGCGTGAAAGCCGCCATCATTCCTTGACTTCATCGAGACACACGTCTGGTCATTTATGAAGAAAGTTTATGAGGGTCCCATCTTTGTAACTGTGGCTGAATAGACATCTGTTAAATCTTAGCTCTCAATAAGATAATGAATACAAGTGATATTATTGAACTGTTACAGAGTTAGTTCATTGGAAGACTAATGAAGAAGCTTGCACGTTGATAATAGGAGCTAACATTTATTGAGTGATTACTATATGCTGACACTGCAGAGCATTTTATTGACATTTGATCTGATTTTATGGCGGCCCTACAAAGGGTGGCATACATATTACGGCTGTAGGGTAAGCCTGACCATAAGTGCCCGCTGGGCCAAAAGGGTAGGCTCGACTTTAACACCTTTTCATAGCCAGAACACACTTCCTTCTGTCTTTGAACATAGTCTTCAGAAAACACAGAATCTGTTGTGTTTGGGAAAAAACAAACAAACAAAAGAGTTGTAAATGCCACTTTCACAGGTGCCTTTTGCTGATAGAGACTGATCTTGTAAATAATGGGATTATTTACTCTTACAGAGCCTCCAGAACCAACGGATGCTACGTGTGTGTGCGCGCGCGCGTGCACGTATCTCTTAAAGATGCATAAACAGAATACATAAAAATAACTTCTAGTGTTATCCCAAACTTCTTCACTCTTATATCAGGGGTTCTAAGATTAGATCATCACTTACTTTGTTCTTTAAATTGATCTTTTGAAAGAGAAAGTTACAAATTCCAGATGTGTAATATGTGAACTAAGTGAATTAAGAGATTTTTTTTTGAGAGTACTAACGGTTTGTCCAAGAATAAGTTTGGCTTCAGGTTTGAAAAGAAAGTTCTAGATAGATGAAATTTCATTCTCTTCCAAATCCTTCTAAAACTACAGTGCAGAGGCTTTTATTACAGGTATTACTAACCCACAAGGCTAAAGAAAACAGGAGAGGAAACAACAACAAAATTGTGGTGGTAAGAAAATAGATGGACAGTTGACAGCTAGCCTCACCACCCTAGAGAATCCTAAATACCAACCTGGCAGCACAGAAAAGCCAAAACCCAAACCGAGAAGCAGCCTAACGTATATACCACAGAATCCTTACATGGCCCAAGGATTGGCTGGCACCTCTAGAAGGAGAAAAAGGCAAGAAGGGAGGGGACTAAAATTAGAAAAATTGTTCAGAAACTATGTAGGAAGCAGTTAGATTTCTGTCATCGCCTCCCCAACTCAGGCTTCCAGGTGATAGCCCTCACCCTCCCTGACAGAGGACTGGAGGCTTGTTCTCTGAAGGGAAAATGTACCAGAGCTCTTCAGAGAAAGAGGACCAGTAGGATGTATATGTGTACACACACACACACACACATACACACACACACACACACATATAGAGAGAGAGAGGTGCTGAGAAGCCCCAGGATCTGCTCTCAGGAAGCCGGAGACCCAGGAGCGCCCACGTGTCCTTCCATACCATGTCCGAAGGCCTGACACCCAGGGAAGCCGGCAGTATAAGTGACAGTCCTAAAGCTAACAGCTCTAGACCCAAAAAGAGCCAGGGGCACAGTTCGAGTCCAGAAGTCAGAAAAGACCCGTGCCCCAGCTCAGTCCGTCCCTCAGGAGGACTTCTCCTTACTCAGCCTTCTTGTTCTGTTTGAGCCTTCAGCAGATGAGCTGAAGCTCACTTCCATTAGGGAGTAACATCTGCCTTATTCAGTCTACCAGTTTAAATGTTAATCTCATCCAGAAATGTGCTCACCCAGAATAATATTTGGCCAAATGCCTGGGGACCCCGTGGCGGAATCAAATTGACACATAAAATTAACTCACAGAAATATAGAAGGTCCCTGGATGGGAAGCTGCACAGTTGAGGGCAAAGTTTGGTCCATGTGTATATGGAGATGTCCTCCTTGTTCCATCATGCAGCTAGGATTCCAGCACTCAAGCACGCCTTAACCTTCCCATCAAGGGTTTGGAAGAGTTTCTTTGGGAAACCTGACCAGTCCAACACTGAAAAGCTGTTGGCATCAGAGGTTCCAGAATTAAACAGTCCAGCCAGGTCACTCCATAGTAAGGCTCATACTGACAAGCCCAGCCATCGGCTCAGAACCTTCAGTCAGTGTTTTAGTCCCTACGTTGGTCTCCTGGGGCGGCCATAACAAAATACCACAGACTTGGTGGCTTACACACCAGAATTTATTTCTCACCATTCTGGAATCTGAAGATCCAAGATGAAGGTTCTGGCAGGGTTGGTTTCTGGTGAGACCCTTCTTGCTGGCTTGTAGATGGCCTCCTTTTCGCTGTGTCCTCTCATGGCCTTTCCTCTCCTGAGTGCACAGTGGAAGAGAAAGGACTCTGGTCTCTCTTCCTTTTCCAGTCCTATTATTGGATTTAAGGCCCCACTCTTATGACCTCATTACCCTTAGTTACATCCTCCTCTTTTTTTTTTTTTTAAGTTGGCTTTTACACTCACAGCGTGGGGCTTGAACTCACCATCCTGAGATCGAGTTGCATGCCCTACTGACTGAACCAGCCAGATGCCCCCCCCCCCATTACTTCCTCAAAGGCCCTATATGTCCCATTGGGAGTTAGGGCTTCATCATAGGAATTGTGGGGGAGACACAGTTTAGTCCGAAACAGTCCCTTACCCACCCCTTTTTTTAAAGATAGATTTATTTATTTATTTTTTAAAGAGAGAGAGCACGAGCAGGGGCAAGAGCAGAGGGAGAGAGAATCTCAAGTAGACTCAGCACTGAGCACAGAGCCCACATGGGGCTCAGTCCCCCGACCCTGAGATCACCACCTGAGCTGAAACCAAGAGTCAGGCACTTAATTGAATAAACCACCCCATCAGGGATCTCCAGATGTCTGAGGAAAGCCACCAACTAATAAGAAGGACAGGACCAAAACAGAAGAGTAGGGTGAGAGGGGGAAAAAGAAACAGGACTATTCCAGGAGAAGAAAAGTTTAAAAAATATGTATCTTTGACATTCTCAGAGAAATGAGTAAAGGTATTGTATTCACGACACAAGATCAGGATACCACAAAAAAAAAGAGAGAGAGAGAACAAAAGCGATACTTAGAGATTAAAAATATAGTAGCAAAATTAAAGATTGAGGGGAGCTATGAGATAAAGTAGAGGAAATCTCCAGGAAACAGAATGAAAAGAAACGAGGTAGAAATAGTAGAGAAGAAGGGGAAGTAAAGGACCAATCCAGGAGAGCCCCACACTCAAACAGTAGGAATTCCAGAGAGTGAACAGGGAAGGAAGAAGCTGTCAATGAACTAATTCGAGGGCATTTCCTATGACTGAGAGACATGACGGGCCACACTGAAAGCAGTCATCCTAGATCCAGCATCATGGATGAGAAATAGACATACGTCAAGACAAGAGAGCGACATCAGTCACATTTGAAAGACCAGGAATCAGAATGGCTTCACATGTCTTAACAGCACCCAAGTGACAAATGAGTGATGCCTTCTCGATTCTGGGGGAGAAAAAGAAAAAATGCTTTCCATCTTAGAATTTGATATGCCACCAAAGCATCAATCAGCATATCCCCTGCTCAGGAAACTTCATCAAAACTGGAGAGGACACTCAGAAGGAAGATATAAGAGAAAGGATATGGAAAACAACACAGAGGAGAGCAGAATCTCCAGGATGACGGTGAAAGCGAGAGTCCCTCATCAGAGCTTAGGAGCAGCCCGACTAAGTCAAAGCAGGCTTGAAAACTCTGGGAGAAACTTCTTCAAGAAAATGAAAAGGATAAATATTTAGTGGGAATTACATTCTTGAAGACTTATTTAGGTATGTGGAGGAGAATTTGAGGTTGAATTAGTGATACACACGTAGACAAGCAAATAGAAAATGAGGGTGGTTTTTTTTTTTTAACTCCCAGGAAAATAAAATATACAAGAAAGGATATGTAATCATAGTTATTGTACAGCTGAATTCTGAATGGCATGTCTGTGATGTACTGGGAAGTGGGGGTGGGAAACAAGGGTAAATGGAGTGGGCAGGGGAGAGAAGGAAAACCAGTGGAGAGTATCTAGTCCTAAAAAAATTCAGAATCACCATGGAGACACGTTATTTGTCAATAAACTGAAAGAGTCAAAGGGGAGCTATTTCTAAGGAAGCAGACAGGGGAAAGGGAGGTTGGGAACTGTTGAGCAGGTTGACCCTTTCAGATTATATGCATGCATCCCTGATTTTGGAAAACAACTGAAAAAAATAAGCAAATGCCTATGGGGGGGCGTGGTTAGGATTAAGTTACTAAAACTGAGCAACATAGACACACAAAGGACCCCAAGACAAACACCAAGGCCTGCTCTCCAACCCAGAAATACGTTTTAGGTACACATGAGTATAAAGAGCAAAGGAAGATGCTGACCTTTGAAAAAGAAAAAAGAAGTAAAAAGAGCATAGAGCAATTTCCCTACAGTTAATAGGTTGATAATGTCCAACAATGCTCTGAAATAAAACAAGAAAGGAAGGAGTATTGGTTCTTGGCTCCTGGTGATGGAGAAAGCCAGTTGGTCCAGGCACTGGGTGAAGGAAGGAGGGTAATTGCTGATAAAAATGAACGGAGCAGACATTCGGTAAATCTTTGAGTACATGAGTGCTTATCATTAAAATATAGTTGGGAACACTCTGAAAATAGAAAGTACTATATAAATGTCCAAAAAATGTTTGGACTTTGGGATTGATTAAAGTTACTTCAAGCAGAACTCCTTTATAATCCTCACAGTCAGGTAGTTGATTGAGCTTTTTCCAAGGTAGTGTTGTCCTTTTGCATCCCAAACGTGCACATGCTAAACCTATAGGTCTTTTTTAAAAAAACAGCAACAGGGGCACCTGAGTGGCTCAGTCGTTGAGCATCTGCCTTCAGCTCAGGTCATGATCTCAGGGTCCTGGGATCGAGCCCCGCATCGTGCTCCCTGCTCAGCGGCGAGTCTGCTTCTCCCTACCCCTCTGTAATCTCTCTTGCTTTCAGTCTCAAATAAATAAAATCTTTTTAAAAAATGAAAATAAACAACAACAACAGAAAAAACACCTTAGGATCCTCTCCCAATGAAAAAGCTGAAAGCATAGGATATATGCAATAAGTAGATGGTGGGGCCCTTTCAACTTCCTAGCTCTCCCTCTCTGAAGAGGGAAGGAAACAGGGACAGCGACAGGGGCTGGTACCCTGAGGCTGAGTGGACAGGCCTGCGTGTACCCTGAGGATGTGCTCAGGTGGTGGACACAGGCCCCCTAAGGGTGGAGAGCCTGGCTGATGCGACAGCAGGGCTTTAGTCCCCAGAGTCTGTGGTGGTGGACAGAGTCCAAGCATCCCGTTCTGCCTGTTTTCTCGTGACTTAAAATGGTCAGGCCAGTCATTTGGTACCTACACTGGGCAGCTTTTCCCTGTTTGTGTGAATATGGGTTAATTTCATGAAAGCTGTTATACAGCGTGGATTATAAATAACGAGGGTTGTTCAAGGTGTTGGAATGGGCTCGAGGGAAACCTCATACTCCATGTTCCTCCTGCCTTGCCCTTGTTCTCATTTCCTAAGCCCTCAGCCAACATCCCTCCCCCTGCCTCCGCCCCTTCGCATGCATGCCTGTACCCTTTCCTGCGGGCACGGCACCAGCCTCAGCAGTGTTCACCCCTAGCTATCTGTGCAGTAACCTCGCTTCACAGGATAAAAAAGAATCCCCTGATTTCTCAAGTGGCATGAGGACGAGAGAAGGGAGAAGATGGAACTGTATATTAAATTGTCTTCTGGTCATCAAATAAAGGCTCTTTGATCATAAAGGCCAAGGATAAAAAAGAAAATATGTATGTTTAATATACGGAACAAAAATCAGTCTATTTTTGACATAGGACTCAAGGAGGAGACAGGTTCAAAAAGCCCAGCCACCCCTGAAATGAATTTTAGACTCTTCTTATTGGTGTGATGGGGCAGGGAGAGAGATCGGTGGTGGCACATCGCTGATAGAAATGATTTTTTACAGTAGGTGCTAAACTAGATGGAGAAAGTAGGAGAGTCATCACCCCTACATTGCCATGTCTGACCTGCCAGGTCCCAGCCGTGGAATCATAATCAAAATGAGTTGTGGGCTTATCTGAAGATGCAGCAGTAACTGGCACAGAACAGTTTTCAGGCTTCTCTTCAAATGGGGTGACACCAGGGGTTAGGCGGGGTCATGAAGGAGATGCATTGGTTCTGATCAGTTTTTAGAACTGGATAGCAGCTTATCTGTAGGTCAGAGAAATATAGTTTCCTCCATTCTTTTTTTCATCATTTCCCCCCCCGGGTGCTCTGTGGATTCGCCTCTAGAAGCTGGTAGGAGGCTCGGAGCGTTAATAGAGTTCGTGCAGATCCAGACTGCCCCACTCTGTATTTCATGGTGTTGGGCTCCCAGGCGCATCCTCATGGAATGTTAGAGTCAGTAAAGGCACGTTACCATCTCTCCGCTAATAAAAGGAAGAGAGATGTGTGATGACAATACAGAAGTACAGAGACCTCCAGGGCACTCATTAGAAAAATCCACCTTGTGTGTGTTAAAGACACCTGCAAGATATTACCCTCTCACAGTCACGTCTTTAATAAGGCTTCCTATTTTTGCTTTTTGTTTAATTGTATGGTTTGTCCCTACTTAAAATAATTTACAGATACGAGGCATTATTATTAAGTAGATAGGAAAAAGTTAAATAAAACCATTTGTCCCCCTAGCCTCTCCATAATTTCAAATGATTGATAACCTAGTAAAATTTTGAAGACAAAAATAAAAACAATGTAGTACGTAGAAGCAAATTTGTTGCCCACACTATTTGCTGGGTTGTGATGGTAGGAGGGGCTTCCAGAGTTTCAACATTGTAACTGCTGATTCTTCTAACATACGGCTGTGAGAAAAGTTGTCTTGTTAAAAGAATGTTTTAAATTTTAAAAATAACAGGGAAACCTCTTCACACATGGGTAATCTTTATACCTATGAATTGGTCTAGAAATACTAAATTTGTGTGAAAGAACATTTAACAGGAATTAGATTAAAACCTATTTGCTTTGCTTTGTCAAACTACTTAGATTCAAAGTAACCAACAGGAGGAGGAGTTTGGTGGGGAGATAATATTTGTTCTTGTGTTACCAGGTATTTGGGTATGTTACAGACTTAGTGGCTATTACACAGACAACAAATCAGTTATCTGACTACATTCTGAAATTCATTGGTTGTTATGTTTGTTATGTATGGTTGTTATTGTATGTTATGTTTACTCATTTCTTTTTAAGGGAAGGGTAATCCATGATATAGAGCTGTTAATTTTGTCCTTTCCTAATATTTTTCTACCCAACAAAAGATACTGAAAGTTGCCATTCCCTGATTCCTGTATATAACTTTTCAGAGAAAGGATTGAGCTTTATAAGACAGCAAACATGTTTTAAAAAAAAAAAAGTGTGTGCATAAAATATAAATGAACTGAAAGGCAGAGTCCCATGGGAAACAAATTTCAAATTCTGGAGTTTTTACGATTATTGTCTTGAACTACCATTTATAGTCATAAAAATAATTCCATCATGGAGTAAATTTGCCTTTGATCTAATAATCTATGTAAGAATCATAAACAGATCATTCATCGGCACAGCCACTGGGTGCGAGCAGTGTGAATACCAAATAATAGTACCCAGATTTTTTTTTTAATTCATTCAGCAAACATTTATGTACCTACTGTGTGCTTGGTTACTGGTTAAATGTGGTAATTGTTCGTTTCTCCCCTCTAGCTTGTTGAGTCCAGGGGCCTGGTCTGGCTTGCTTTCTGTCTGATCAGGGCCTAGTATGGTCCCTGCAGCGTGAGGGGCATGCAGTGAATGTATCCAATGAATGAATGAGTCATTCAATTAGTAACTAAGTTTTAGAGCTGGGAGAATGTCTTTTAGAGATAGAGGATGAGAAGAGAAACAGAAAAACTGATTGGGACGCTCTTAGGAGGAATGGGAAGAGCAGCAGACTGTCCACTCACAGAGGAATGGCCAAGGAGTGGTGCGAGGCCTCAGCCCACAGGTGGTCTCTGAACTGCTCCGGGCGGAAGTGAGTGGTTTTGTCAATGTGAGGTGGGGAGTGAGTCTGTAGGGAGAACAGAGGGCAGAGGATGGGGGAACAGAGGTGACTGCAGGTGAACTGTTAGGTCATGAATTGAGATACTGGAGGGAAAAGGTGACCTGAGTGTTTAGTATGAGGGACTAGAAGACTCAGTGGAGGTAAAATCCAAATGTTGTGGGACCAGGGGGATGGTGGCATTTGCCGAGCCACTCCCATGAGCAAGGCACTCTAATAACGTTTTGTGGACAGGAGAGAGGCCTCCCGGAAGACCAAGACATGGTCTACCTACGCCGTGCCCCAGATCAGTTCAATCAGAATCCATGGCAAGGGGACCCAGACATCAGTATTATTTCAATCCCCAGGCAATTCGACTGTGCGGCCGGGGTCGGACACCAGTGATTTAGAGCAGGGTTGGCAAAGTTTCTGTAAAGGGCCAGACAGTAAATGTGTTTGGGTACAGGTCTCGCATGGTTTCCGTGCCACGGGCACAGAATGAGCCACAAACAATGTATGAGTGGTTGACTGTGCTCCAGTGAAGGTTGGTGGGGATTTGAATTTCATATCATCTTCACATGTCACCAGTATTCTTGTTCTTTGGAGGTTTTTTTTTTTTCCCCAGCTACTTAAAACTGTAAAAACAAATCACAGACTGTGCACAGTGGTCAGCTGAATTTTTGCCAGCTCTTGATTTGGAGGCTGAAACTTGGACCCAGAGAGTCCGGGAAAGAAAATAGTACTACAGTAATCCAGATAAGAAGTAAAGTTAGCTCTCTTTTGTGGTCGGTTAGAAGGTCAGAGTGAGGATAAGTGATACTGAATTGATATTTATAGCAACTCCTGTTCTTGCTACTTTTGAGCACCAGAAGTTACCATACAAAGGAACTTTGAATGAACCATTGTGTGGTAGGTAGTACTTAGTACCCTCTGACTTTGTCTTTTTAACTTTACGGGGATTTGTTTTATGTTGGAAGGCTGTTTCTTTTCTAACTGCTTCTAATGGCTACTCATTTTGGCAACACCTCCCAGGGAAGAATAGTTCAGACTCCTTCCTTTCTCCTGTGCTGGGTCATGCCTTTGTCGCCAAAGAATGACCTTTCCTTGTAAACAAACGTTCTCTTTAGAAAATAAGGTGAACTTGATATAAGAAGATATGGCTACTTACGCTTTATATTATCAGCGGAATTAATGTAGAGTTCCCTATTTATACTTTCCTCCAGCATTTGTTGCCCAGTCAAGGACCTGCTAGGGCAAATGGTGCCCCTGCACCTCTACCACACCCACGATGAAAATGAGGGACTGAGTATTGCACCTACAATTCCACTAAGGTTATTTTAGAAACCATAAAGCCAAGAAAGAAAGAAAGAGGGAGGGAGAGAGAGAGAAAGAAAAAAGAAAAGAAAAGAATACCCACTGATACCTGCTGTGCTTGAGAATCAGTGGTGCATTTCCACATTTGCCTGGTTGGGTTTTTTTTTTTTTTTAATACCGTTAACAATGGGTGAGCAAAGTCACTCGTCCCTTTGCTAACGTCCACTCTTAGAATTCTGCTGTTTTCGTGTCCTCTGAGACATGCTTACACAGTGCACCCCGCTGTGTGGAGATTCCAAACACTAAAGAACCTGAAACGCTCATGGAATTTGCTGTAACTGGAGGGAGAGAAGGAAACTTAAGAGGATGGTCCAAGTCGGCACCATTTTATGGTCATGTCCATTGCCTTCCAGATCTTACTAGAAAGGAAGAGGTGGAAAATGTATATAGACTTAGAGCCACCTACTTTTCTTTATTTTCCCTTCTCTCCTCACAGTACCATTTCTCACAGAACACAAAAGCATTACATGTGTGCCTTATGAAGGAAAAGCAGGTGAGATTTTTGAAGTTTGTCTGTTTTGCTGAGTACGTGGGGTATTTTTGACCCCTAAACATATTTCACATCACTGATTTTTTTGTTTTGTTTTGTTTTTTACTCATTTCTGAATTTTGAGCTTCCTTGTTTTAGATGCCAGGGACCTGTTCTTTCTTCTTAGTGATCTTGAGTGATTATTATCCTCTTAGGGACACCATCCAAATATGTCCAGTATAAAAGTGAGATTGTGATTGAGTGCTGATAACGTCAAGTGCTTTTAATTAAGTTTCTGATGTTTTTATACATTGATAACAATATAAAGGTTCAGGTTTATTGAATTAGCTTTCCATTAATTTTTCAGAAGCGCTCACCAAGTAGAGAACTAAATATATATCAGCAGCCCGTTCTCTGCAGCCAAAGCCTCAGTGTGCCCCAGAGGAATTCCCGCATAGAGTTCATTTTTAAGTAAAGGAAGAGGTTAGGAAATGAGGCAAAGCTGCAGACATAATATGGAGATTAAGAATGAAAATGCTTGATAGAATGTAGAACCCAGAAAGGCGAAAGCTGAAAGACAGTGGGAGACAGAGGCTAACAGCTGGGAGAGACCTCAGGGATCGTATTGGCTAGTGGTTCTCAACTTTGGCAGCACATTGGAAAACCCAAGAGCTTTTAAGTAATACCCTTACCTGCATCATACCATGCCAGTTAGCTCACACTGGGGATCAAGAACAGAGCGCTGGTATATTTTAAAGGTTCCTCATTAGTTCCAACCTGCAACGAGGCTTGAGAACCACTGGCCTGATTCACCTCCCTCATATCGGACTCCTTGCCGCCCAAGGTCAGAGAGCTGTGATTTGCTGGGATATTAACCTCAGTCTTCTCTCATCCTCTTGCCTCCTTTGTTCTGTATGCTCCCCCTGTAATCACATCCCCTCTCCTGCTTTAAATTAGATCAGCAGGCTCATGACTCCCAAATCTGTGGCCCCCATCTCTCCTCCAGCACCATGCCCTTATATCTGACTTCCTCTCATTATCTCCCCAAATGTCTCACGGCCAGCCACTCAAACGCATTCTCTTCAAACCTGATTCACGCCCCCCGAAACTTACTTTTTGCCTGGATTCCTTATATTGGTGCAGGACACTTCTCTTCCCTTGGTTATCTGAGCCCCAAATCTTAGAGTCTCCACTGTTCTTCCCTGTCTTGTACTCCTTCCCTAACGGGTCACCAAGAGCTGTCCATCCTGCCTCTGCTCTTCCTCTATCCAGCCCACCCCCTCTCCTCGCCCTAACTGAATCTGGGATGGGGTGTTGTCCTTTTCTCTGGAACATTGCCACAGCCTCTCACACCACCTTCAGTCTCTAGCATTGCACCCTTGCTCCATCTCTAACACCACGAGGAAGCGCTTTCTGAACCGCCAGTGGGATTGTTTGTCGCATTTCTTATATTATGCGCTCTAACCACTTAGGCATCTCTCTGCTTTCACAGGGCTACTTCCTTCCTTGCTCTGGGCGCCTACACTCAGCCTACTTTCTTACAGTGTATAAAAGGCATCATCTATCTGTAGACTCAGTTCTTTTATTTCTGCTTTTATCAAAAATTGAACTCTCCAGTAAGCTATAATATTTTCCCTCTTCAACCAAATGCTGTCACATTACAGGCCGAGTTTAATAAGCTCAGCATTGCCTACCCCCTGACAACGGAAACCTGCCCCTGCAAGAGGTATAATCGAAGATCCCAAGGCAAACATCAGACCTACCTTATGGTCAGACCACAGTTTTGATAGTTAACACCTTCACTTACCTCCTAAGGTTTCCTGGCTACTTCATTTCTTACCCCTGCCTTTAGTGTCTCATTGCTTCTTGCTAAGCCTTGTCCTCACTGCAGTTCTCCTAGTTCCTGACTAGTCTCACCAAGGACCCCTGAACCCCTGAGTCATTAGTTTTTATCTTGTACCTGTGCTATTTTGGCCCTTCTGCCTCAGGATATGGTTCTCTGACTTCCCCACTAAATGCCTGTCCCTGGCAGGGAGTAACTGACCAGTTCTTGTTGCCTGGTGTTTATTTACTAGAATTTTGACTCTGGTCTCTTTTTGGAATTTTTTAGAACCTGACTCTCCTAGACACCACCTCCCTCCCCATCATCGATTGCCTTGTTGTCTTAAGTGCCCCTGCATGACACAAAGATCACCTATTCAGAACCTGCTTGCCCAGTTAATGAGTTGTCTTGGCTTCTTATCTTTTCACTCTTACTTTCCGCTGCTACTTGCCAGTCGATTGGTTAACCACTTCTCAGGCTCCCTGCCAACAAGGGGACAAGAAAAAAATAGGTGGCTTGAAACTCTCTTTTCTTAGCATATCAGTTATACTTTTATATTTAACCTGGGTTAGTGGTTGCCCTAGAGTTTGCAATATACAGTTCCAATCAATCCAAGCAAAACAAAAATCCACTTTCATGTAGTGACTTAACTTACAGGTAGTGTGAGTACCTTATAATAATAACACAATCATCTTTTTAAAAATTTTTAAAAATTTTTTAAAGATTTCATTTATTTATTAGAGTGCACAAGCGGGGGGTAGGGGCAGAGGAAGAGGGAAAAGCAGACTCCCTGCTGATCAGGGAACCCAACAGAGGGCTCGATCCCAGAACCCTGGGATCATGACCTGAGCCACCAGGCACCCGAATAACACAATTATCTTAATTTCTTTCTCCCACCCCAGTGTCATTGTCATTCATTTCACATATACATAAGCATGCATAATTGAATATATTTTTGCTATTATTGTTTTGAATAAGTTGTTACCTGTTAGATCAATTAAGAATAAGAAAAATAGGGGCGCCTGGGTGGCTCAGTCGTTAAGCATCTGCCTTTGCGGTTCAGGTCGTGATCCCAGGGTCCTGGGATCCAGCCCTGCATCCGGCTCCCTCTTCAGTGAGAAGCCTGCTTCTCCCTCTCCCACTCCCCTTGCTTGTGTTTCCTCTCTTGCTGTGTCTCGTTCTGTCAAATAAATAAATAAAATCCTTAAAAAAAAAAAAAAAGGAATAAGAAAAATAAAAATTCTTTTACCTGCCCTTATTCTTCACTACTTATTCAGTGCTCTTCCTTCTGATTCAGATTTCTGACCTATATAATTTTCCTTCTCTCCAATGAACTTCTTTTAATGTTTCTTACAAACAAGGTCTGCTGGAAGTAAATTCCCTCAATTGTTTCTCTGAGGAGGTTTTTATCTATTCATTTTGGAAGGATAATTTTGCAGGGTACCGAATTCTAAGTTGGTGGTTTTTTCTCTCAACACTGAATATTTCTCTCTCTTCATGCCAGCATGGTTTCTGAGAAATCAGATATGGTTCTTATCTTTGTTCCTCTATAGGTAAGGGATTCCTCCCCTCTTTGGTTTCTTTCAGGAATTTTTCTTTATCTTTGATTTACTATAATTTGAAAATAATAAGCCAAAGAATAGGTTTCCTTGGCATTTGTCGTGCTTGGTGTTGTCTGAGCTTCCTAGATCTGTGCTTTGTGTCTGACATTAATTTGGAGAAATTCTCAGTCATGATTGTTTCAAATATTTCATGTGTTCCCCTCTCTCTTCTCCTACTGATGTCCCCATTATGCATATTTTACACCTTTTATAGCTGTCCCACAGTCCTTGGATATTCTGTTCTTTTTTTCAGTCTTTGTTCTCTCTTCTTTTTGATTTTTGAGGATTCTATTGATACAGCTCTAGCTCAGAGATTCCTTCCTCATCCATGTCCAGTCTACTACTTGGCCTGTCAAAGACATTCTTCATTTCCATTATAGTGTTCATCTCTAGCATTTTGGGGAGGGAAGTTTGGGAGAGGTTCATTCTTTGATTTCCATCTCTCTGCTTACATTTTTCATCTGTTCTTGCATACTGTCTACATTATCCATTAGAACCCTCAACATATTTTCAATTCCCAGTCTGATAATTCCAGCACTCTGCCATGTCCGGTTCTGAAGCTTGGCCTGTCTCTTCAAATTGTGTTTTTGCCTTTTGGTATGTCTTGTAATTTTTCTTGATAGCCGGACATGATGTACTGGGTAAAAGGAACTGCCACAAATAGGCCTTTAGTAATGTGGTGATGAGGTGTAAGGACAAGGGGAAGCATTCTGGAGTCCTATGATTAGATCTCAGTCTTTTAGTGATCCTGCCTCTGTACTGTAAACAGGTTTTCTCAGTGTTTTTCCTCCCTCCTTGGGTGGAACAGGATGGCTTAGTGGGCTAAAGTTGGGTATTTCCCTTGTCAGGTTAGCTAGTCTCTGATAATACCCCAGCAGATTAGGCTCTGGTTAACTAGTTCCCCCTGAGGGCAGGCCTTGTTAAGAACAGAATACTCTGGTGTATTTCAAAATGTTTCTTTTTCCCCTCCCCATACCAGAAGCCACAGGGGAGTTTTCTCCCATATTTGTTGTGGGAACCTGGTTGAGCTCCTGGAGGTAAATCTCACGATGTTGTAGACCCCCCACTCCTGCCCCATGACTGGATCCCCCTGAAGTCCTTAACAGAGTTGTCTGCACCAAGCCTCCAGCAATGCATCCATTACCTGTCAGGTTTTCCTACTTACGCTCCAGAATGCTCCAGAAGCCACATTCCCCATATTGGTTTATTGGTCTCTCCCAGTTCTGGGGGCAGCAGTGTTTTCTGTCTTTCCCTCCCTTATGCATCCAAAAAAGAGTTGACTCTTGTCTGTTCAGCTTGTTACTTGTTAGGCTGGAGCAGTGACTTCCAAGCTCCTTACGTGGGGAACTGGGAACAGGAAGTTAGTACATTGAAACTCAAACTTGTTCTTGTGCTTCTTACCACAAAGTATCCTGAAACATTTATATTGTATTATCTACAAGTAGAGAATGAGCACAGAAAGCATTGAATTCTCTTGGGAAGCCCAGGAGAAGTTAAGCTGGTGGATATTGTTACGATTTAATTGATTATACAACCTCACCTTCAAAATACAGATTTTCATTGCATGTGAGCCTCTTTCAGATCTAACTCCTTGTATCCCTTTGATAAAAATTGAAATGATTCCATTGTCTGCAAACCCGAACTGTTAAAAATTCTCCATTGGGGCCTTTAGTTTTGTTTGGTTTTGTCTGAAAAGGAGTTTAAACTTGGATCTTAAAGGGGTCGTCAGTGTTTTCTGTTCTTGGAGTGTGAAATATAAAAGCAGTTTAGGAAACACTTCTAGGATGGAGATTTCTCCGAAATCTCAAAATTTGACCAAATTTTCAGGCTGCCTCATCTTCTAAACCCAGTTGCACCCCACATAGACTGCAGGACTTGGCCTGTGGTTCCTTTGTAATCACCTCTCATCTCTGCGGCCTGTACCCTGAGATTCATGATGAAAGGGACTCGAAGGTCCCTCGTCCAACTCCGAGAGAGATGTTTGCCATACTCACTGTACTTTGGCCACCCTTGTTCCAAGTTCATCACACGCCTTGTTCAACATGTTTACTTTTTAAACACTCAGAGAATTAATAGGTGGTTGCATGACTGAGATGTTTGTTTTAACAGGCTAAAAAGTGGGAGGTAGTTTAGAAACACACTATGATGCAATAGGAAAGTATCTAATTATTCCAATTTTGGCTCGGCTTTTAGTTTCAGTTAAAAGTGCTGATAGCAAGGCTCAACAAGTTTTGTAGCCTAGGACTCTTAGCACCGTCTGCCTATTGGAAACTGGCTCACTAGCAATAATGGCCATGCTTCTGTCCCTTGTACATGAAAGCTTCTCCTCGGCTTTAGCGCTAGAATTCAGTTAAAGGATTTCAGCATTTCTGTCGTCAGCAGTTACAGTGTGAATACAGAAGGCTCTGAAAGTCCCATGTCTACTTCAGCGTGTTCTACAAACCGACTCATAATATTCTCTGTCTGAACATTGAATGCCCAAAAGTAAAATCCTGGAAGCAAGACAGCTAATGGTTCTTTGGCCCGATGTGTTCATCCTGATGTGTTTGGGTATAGGTTATGATTGGTCCTTGAACTGTCTTCATTGAGTAGAAGGAGCAAGGAATTTTGCTGAATAGTTGTTTATTTGGTTTGGGGTCAGGGGACTATTGCCAGAAGTAGACGTGGTCCAAGATAGAGATTCGAGATCTGGGATGGCTAACTATTTCTGTAAAGGGCCAGAGAGTAAATACTTTAGGGTTAATGGGCCACAGGATCTCTGTGGGCACCACACGACTCTGCTGCTGTAATACAGAAGTGGTCATAGATACACGTAAACAAATGTGTGTGGCTGTGTCTCAGTAAAATCTTACTTACAAAAACAGGCGATAGGCTAGATTGGCCCATGGGCCATCATTTGCCAATCTCTGGATCCCTGAACATACAGTACTGAGCTATATGGATTCTGACCTCACAGGAAAAACAGCAGTAATTTCCAGTTAACTGAACTAATACATATAACCTTCAAGATTCCTAGCCAAGACTTCCCTATATTTATATATAATAGATTTGTTGTCAGAAAGAAGAGCATTTTTTTCCTCGCTGGCTTCTTTTGGGTGCTAATCCAAATTGTGTTATTTACTTGTCATTTATACCCCACTTCCTTCCCGAAATAATTTGAATTAGCTTACGGTAAAAAGCATGTATAGGTTTTAGCTGTCAAAATAGAGATATAAAACCAAAACCACATGAAAATGTCACACCAAACAACCTCTGAATATTCCGTTTCCACCGGCCAACTCAAGCTGGTAGCTCAGCCTTTTCGGGACTAAACAGTCTTTTGGACACCTCCTAAATTGAATAACGACATGCTCCGTATTTTATCTTTCCTAGCATAATTTCCTTTCTGAAAAAAATTTCACCCCATGTTTTATAGTGAGTCTTCTACCAAAGGAAACGTTAGTATCCGTCATTTTTCTTCTGATTGAAGTGTAAGCCAAGAACTGTTATACAACTAAGAGGGTACATGGAAAGGAAAGAGAAAATTATAAGCTAACAAAAACTTTGGTGAACCAGTGACCTGTTCAGAAGAGATTTCGGGGCTCTTGCAGAGTCAGGGGACTGTTCCCAGTCAGTCGGAGGCTCATCCCTGCTCTCGGGGGAAAAGGAGTGTTACGTTACTTTAGCGTTGGGATGGTCAGAAGCCGACTTTCGAGGTGGACGGAGGAGGCGGCTGGGATTTTGGCTGGCGGCAGGGAGGGATGATGTTTAGTGGGTGATGTAGAAACAAAGCCAAGTGACTTGAAGCCCTGCCAGCTCCAAAGACCATCCTGAAATAGGAAAACTGATCTATGGGCAACAGTGAGTGTGTACAGATGACTCGAATACAAAATCCTAGTTAACACTGGATTCAACTGCTTAGCCATGTGGCTGCCGAAGGCCACGTAGAGCCCAGGCTAGAGGGTCTGCTTGGATCGCTGGCCCTGGGGGAGGTGGGACAGATGTGCTCAGGCAGACACTGGAGTTTAAAGGGAGGAAGTACGGAAATACTTCCCTAGGAAACCTGAATACCAGGCAAGGATTCTTTCACAAGTGAAGACAGAAGCCGCTCAGCTACCTGGTAGTTGGATTAACAACAGCAGAGTGGGGCCAGAAGCCAGATGGGGGCAGTGTTAAGGGCAAAGACCACTCTCAAGCCAGAATTGCAGGATACGGTCTCGGGCTAACTCGACATCGAAGAAATCAGTTCTGTAACTGGCACCTGGGAAGATGTTCGATACCTGTTTTAAAGATGTTTCATCTGCTCGGTGAATTGAGAAACGTTCTAACCTGTAAATGGAAAAGAGAAATGAAGAATTTCCGACTTAGCTGCAGTCCGTTCTCTCATTCACTCTTGGAGGGAAGGCAAATCGGGGTAGGGTTTGGAGGGAGGAGGCACTTTGGTATCATCCATCAAGGTAATCAGCATGGCGTGCTACTTGATTCTGCGTCTGCACTTGTACAATTTATCGTTTCTGAAAAAAATGCACCCTGTCAAGCTGGCAAAGATGATCATTTTATGAAAAAATGGAAATGAAATGCCAAAAAAAAGTTCAGATTGCAGAAGTTTTTGGATTTCAGCACTCCATATAAGGGATTGCGGAGCTGGTTATACAAGTCCTTAAGTTTGGCAAGGATCAGTTGTGAAGTGGAAAAAGTCAGTTTTAGGACAGAGTATCCAGAATGATCCCCTTTCTTTGAAAGTGATAATTGTATGTGAAAATATGTGCACAGAAGATCTAGAGCCACGCACAGAATTTCCTGTGGTGGTTACGGTGAGTGGACAGATCTCCGTGTACGAGAAAACAAGCTGCTGCTTCCAGTCGACCAGAAGAGAACTCCGCCCTTCACTGTCACAGACACCGGGGCAGGCAGGAGGTAGAGACGGTCCTCAAGTGGCGGGTTCAGCTCGAGAAAAACATATCATTAGCAGTGAAAAGAGGCTTCTCTTTTCCTCACAATATATGAGGCTTATGTCATCATCATAGATACGCCTGTCTACGTCAGGTAAATTCCGTTATTCCTTAAGCAACTACGCATCGAGTGCTGCGTGTGAGACACCGTGCAAGGCCCTTGGGCTACACGGCAGGGACAGAACAAAGGTGGCCTCAGGCAGACAGACCCGAGCTGTGACTAGGAAGCCAGGTGAAGGTGCATTGTTTAACTGGACGCACGCCAGTGCCCAGGTCAGAGTAATAGCAGTTGGTATTACAATGAAATGGCCAGTGTCCTAAGCGTGTTTGAGTTTTCTTTCTCTTCAGTTTAGTCTCTGAGTTATGTGTTTGAAAATAGGATTTTTGAGGATGATTAGTGTTTCAACTACGAAACCTCTAGGAAAAGGTCTCCTGGCTGGTCTGTGACAACGACCCACAAAACCACCAAGTGGCTTTGATTTCTAATTGCAACCATGTGTCTCAGACTGGACCGTAGCCCCTCACTTTGCACAAGGAAGAATCTCGAAACAGTATCTTAATGCAGGTGGGTAGGTAGACAGAGATGTGGAAAGATAGATAGACAGACAGACAGACATTTAGATACCGATGCACCTGTATATTTTTGCCAGGTGTCAACTGACATGTTTGCATTTTCTTCCACAGAAAAAGCAAAGAACGAAAGATCTTTCCCGGGTATTCCATTCCTACAATCCATATGACCACAAGGTAAGAGAAGCATGTTATTCGTGTGTTGGATAGAAGTCTTTCTGAACGCAGAGCACAGTTCTCACCAGCAGACAGTGATTTTGAAGTATGTTTTCCAATTACATTTATATTTCCATTTTAGTTTGTCAGCTGTTTATTTCTTCTAAAGAAGTCAGAAAATCTTTATTTCTGAACTAAAATAATTATATTTTATTCACATTAAAATCCAGTTACACATTGTCACTGAAATCTCAAAGATGAGGTAAAGACAGATTTGGGGGTGTTATTTACTTGGTTGGCTTTTTCTTTCCAAACACTGAAGTGATGAACTTGACTTTTGAATTCGTAAAGACAGTTGAGCTAGTAATTGCCAACTCTTTGGTTTTCCATTGCTCCTGACAGAGTTATTTTCTCTAAATAAAATCCCTAACATTAGTATCTGAAATACCCGCTGCCAAAAGATTTGCCCCACGGAAGACCAGATAGTGCCGTGACTCCCACGTATTTGTCCCCCGGCTTCATAGACCCATGGCCAGTGTTGCTTCATTTACACCCCACGCTCTTCACTCCCTGTGTTTGAAGAATTCCCAGACATCTTCTTACTTATGAGCATTTCACCATATATTTGTTAAAGATGTCTTTAAAAAAAAAAACACACTTCTGACTGTTTTTAAAGAAAATGCTCAACACCACATCATCATAGGGAAATATATTACAAGATTCCTGAGATTCGTGCACAACTTCTGTATCATGTAAGGTTCCAGTAAATCTGTTAATTCGAGGTGATTTCAGAAGCGAACAAAAAATGTGCACACTTGAAATGCTAATATAAACTTAAATCTTGATCTATGAATTTACAAGGAGACATGTGGTGGGGATTTTTTAACTAGCCAAGATAAGTAGTGTGAAAACTATTTTCCTCAGTTGAGAATTACGGAGATGTCTGGATTCAGGAGGGAAAAACTGTGCCAGTTGTTCATAGAAGTTGAAGGATTTTCAGTAGCTTCTAGTGTTTCTATAGTGACCAGTTGACTTTAAGCACCAACAATCTGTGAAAGAGGTGTTTGTGCATCGTGTGACCATGGCAATATACAGTACTAAAAATGATACCATTTCACGTTGCATTTTTCAAGTTAAACCAGTCCCCTTGCAGAATATGGCAATTTATTTGAAAGAGATCGGGAAAGCCAGTAATGCCTGTCAGTAGAGAGAGGGTGCAGGTAGATAAGTAATATGCCAGCAAAGGGAGGGAGATGGGCTGGATTCCTGATAGGAGAGTTGCAGTTTTTCAGATGAAGCCATTTAATCAACATAAATGCAACAGTGGCTAAAGTTAACACTCGGGAACAACAAAAGGCTGTGACAAATCAAAGGTTTTGCCTGACTTGTCTAAATCTTGCCCACTTCTAACATTTTTATTCACAGTTAAGGGAAATTCCATTATTCTTTTATTAGAACTCTTAATGGAACTTAGCCATTTGCCGCTTCTACGGGCTTCCTCTTCATATCCTCTGTGGCATTGTATCAAAGTTACCTCGGATTATTTTGGCTTCCCTTGTGAAGGCTTCATTCCTTTGCAAATTAGTCACTGGGCAATGAGGAATTGAATATAAGTGCTAGATGGAGTTCCTTTTGATCTTTGCTTTAAGATCGGTAATAAATTATTGTAAAGAGCTAGGCTGCTTGATGAGTGATTTTTGAAGTTCCAAAGGTTTGGCCTGTTGGCATTCTGCTTCATTCTGCATGTGTAGGGACGGAAAAGGGGAAAGTTTCTTTCTCCAGCTCCATCCAGACACGTCTCACTGGGTCACTTTCAACCTTTTCTCCTGTTGATCAGTGTCCACAAAGACTAGCATCCCAGGGGCTGAGGAACGGACACTGCTTTCTCAGTCTTTTTTATTCCCCCATAAATAAAATACAAGGGGGTTGTGATTCAACTTACTTTGTCATTTTAAGTACCCAATTATATTCAAACAAATTAGCTTTCTAAGCAGATAGGTTTTAACATAGAATGTTTTGTAAGATGTGGTTAGAGCTGGCTTAAACATCTCATGCTCAGTGAGATTTCTGTAGTGATCTTTAGATTAAATATATACATACATTATAAATGAAAGCTTATATAAGATAAAATATAGGCTATCTGCAACTTGCTTTAAAAAAAGAATGCAAGGCAGGGAGTGGGTAGGATACAGTAAAATCAGACTGGCCATGTGTCGACGATTATTGAAACTGGATGATGAGTTTATGGGGGTTCATCATGCTATTCTACATATTTTCTTTTTTTTTTTTTTTAACATGATGGAAATTTTCCTGGGAGTGAATGTTGTGGTATTCTTTTCCTCTCTAGCTAGATTCCTTTTACTGTTAATTTTTCCCTTGACGTAAATTTATACCAAAGAAGGAACACTCAGCATTTCAGTGGGTTCGTTATGCTGAGTAAACTCAGAAATGCAGCTCCTCTTCCAAAGTTGGCATAATTTCCCGGGACTTCATCCCAAATTACAGTGGGTCACTTAAATGATAGCCTGGCCTGCTAGAAACTGTTAAAATGGTGGTAATTACAAAGGATAGTACACCCTTTTCTCAGTGAGTCAGTTATGTTTGCTCTTCTCTCCTCCCCAACTCCCCCAACCCAACCAAGATTGCTCCTGCCTGACCCCAGGCACCGGAGAGTGACCAGGTTAAACAAACATGTTGTTTGAGTGAGGCCAGGTGCGTTTCTTAATAGTACTCTGAAGCCATTGTTTACGTTGTACATGGTCAGTTGGGTTTCTCTTAAATGCTGTTGCAGAAAGCAAATAAAGCTTAGAGCAAAATGTGCACTCAGAATGAGTCTTAAGGAAAATACCTGATTTATTTTTTATACTCTATGACAAATTTTGCTGGAGATGGGAAGAATTTCATTTTGGAGTGTTATCTCTGGTTCCATGACCATTAAAAAAAAAAAAAAAACTGTTTTCAGTTCTTATAATACGCACTTATAGAGGATGGCTTGACTAAAGCCAATTCCCATTTTTCTGCCCTAATAAAAGGGAACATTGGTAAAGAGAATCCAAAGCAGCAGGTAGTTTGATTTTATTTTGTGCACTGTATGCTGTCCTCTGTTATTTTAATTAAACACATAATAAACATAGCTTGTAATTTCTGAAAACACATCATACTAACTACCAGGAAAGGTTACAGGTCCAGAGGTCTTCCATGTCACTAAAGTTGAATTTTTTCTTTGGCTAAGTTATGGGTAAGTAGAGTAGGCTATAATTAGAACACTTTTTATTAAAACTCTGCTTATTAGCATGTGCTTTCTGTCTTTGGCCTGAAAGAAGTATTGCCATGCATATAAAAGATGTCTCTCTCTCTCTCTCTCCCCGTCTCTATTTCCTTCCTTCCCCCCTTTTTTTCTTTCTTGTTAGATTTTATCAGAGTTATGTGTTCAGGGGGGAAATCTCAGTTTATTAGCTAAACACAGATGTTTATAATCTGCTAATGTAGAAAGCTATTATAAAATATGAAAATGCTTGGAAGGAAAAAGTACACAATTCTGTTTCAGTCTTTAGTGGTCTTTAACATCTGCGTAGTTCCGTCTCTAAACACAGTTAATCTGTGTAACTTTATATATATTCACCTTTAAAAGTGAGCCTTTAACGGGTTACTATTACAGCTTCTCTGTTTTATGAAGTGGGCATCTCATGTTCTTTTAGTGACTATTATTATTTCAATAATTTTCTACATTCGTGGACATAAATGAATGGACACACGTGAGAAGAAACGTTGTTGTGAAACCATGTTGGTGGAATAAGCTTTTTTTCTGTCTTTTTTTTTTTTTTTTTGGTGACTAGTGTTATTTTAAGAATTTTTCTACAGACACAGACATACATCAGCTAAACTATAAACAAATTCATATGTACCCCCCCCGCAAACGGCTGTGTATGGATATGCTTGATGAGTCAGCGTAGGAGCACAGAGAAAACAAACACCAGTGCTTTACACGGCCAGAGGCCTTTCGTGCAGGAGCCTCTGCCGTCCGGTACCTGGCTCCAAGGCCACCAGCCCGCCAGCCCGCCAGCCCGCCAGCCCGCCAGTCAGGACCCAGCCTGTCCACATCCTCGTTTCATTCTCTCTCCCCACATCCTTACTTCTTCAAGGCCCCCATCCACACGCAGTCCACTTTTAAAAAGACTATTTCTAACAAACAGACATGTCTGGTTTCCCAAAAAACAGTCAACCCTAGCAGCAGTCACAGAGAGGGTGGTTATGGCTTCAAGAAGCCAGAGATCCATTAAAAAGTGGCGGCATCCTAAAACGAAGGCAAGGACAGGGCCATAAGGGCATTAAGTCCTTAACAAAGGTACTCCCCGAGTGCAGCTGGCCCAGGACCACTTAATTTGGACCCAAATACCCAGAGATCCCTACACATTTTAGTAGTCCCGGAGTAAAATAATTGGGCCTAAATTACAGCAAGAAGCAGATGTTTTAGAATAGTAGAGACGTCTATGGTCTGTTTTTAGAAATAATTGCTATTTTAAGGATAGATGTTATTTATCTTGAAAACTCTTAGGAATAGCTGGTTTTTTAAGGTTGGTTGCATGAAGTATCGCTATAGAACGTGGTTTAATAACAGAGAAAGAGTAAGAGTGGTTGAACATGTGCTGGTAGTCGGGTAAAGGACCCAAAAAATGTGTGCGAGCAGAAAGAAAATGAGAGAATTCATATTCCCCCAAATTACTTATTTATATAATTACTGTAAAAATAATAAAGTATATGATATTTTTATCTTAAAGAGTACGCTAGGCATAACTTGAGTGGAAGAATTGTAAGTAATGTATCAGTACAGTGCACTTTTAAGTACAATATTAAATATACAAAAAATGCTGATATGTATTTGCATAACCCACACTTCCTAAGACTACCTTAAGCACTGCTATTAATACAAACACATCTGGGAATTCATGCCTACCAGTGCACAGTGAAATATGATTTAATAAAAAAAAAATGTAGAAAATACTGTCTGTGGCTTCATGTGGACGGAAGCACACAGCAAAAATTTATTTTAAAAGTCTCAGGGAAGGGGCTCCTGGGTGGCTCAGTCGTTAAGTGTCTGCCTCCGGCTCAGGTCATGGTCCCAGGGTCCAGGTCCTGGGATCGAGCCCCGCATCGGGCTCCCTGCCCCGCGGGGAATCTGCTTCTCCCTCTCTCTCTGCTGCTCCCACTGCTTGTGCTCTCTCACTCTGTCAAATAAATAAATAAGATCTTATCTAAAAAAACCTAAAAAAAAGTCTCGGGGGAAAAAAAGTCTTGGGTTATACCACCATCCTTCCTTCCCTGAGAGACCGTTCATCCCTGTGGCATCAAGTTTCGTAAATACATAGGTCCTACCTGGAGCGAAAGGGGCCGTTTCACGTTAGAAATCCAGTATTGATCTACGTTTCTCCATTAATCAGATTTGTCTAGTGATTTAAGATAACACAAGTCACGTTGCCCGGCATTTTCTGTTTGAAGAGTAATGGCCATTTGACTCCGTCCCAGGGCAGCCACGGTTTTGTCAAGCCTTCATTATCCCCTGTGCTTTGGGGAACATAATGTCGCAACAGAGTGCTTTGAGTGGTTCTTCTCGAGAGGGAGATGTGAATTTGGATCCCTGCCTGCTGGCCCTGTTGAGCTTCGAGCTATCTGCTGTCTGGAAATAGCATATTCGGTTTTTAATGGATACAGCACTCTACGATAGCCAGATTTGCACGGCACGTGCGGATAAAGAAACAAGTTACTGATTTGGCATGTTTATGCCATGCTTGACACAGTTCCCCACAGCAGCTCGTCCAAAGCCATTTGTGCACCTCTCCATTCCCCATCTTTGGCAAAGACTAAAAATGTTTAAAAAGTAATTCTAGGGATGTTGCTAAATATCAGGAACAATTGGATAAATGTCCGCCTGATTGAGTTGCCTTATTGTTGTAACACATGTCATTCTAAAACCACACTCAGGGTATGGCCTCAAAGCATGGGGAAGTGAGTACTTCTGTAAATAGTAAACCCATGTTCACGGGCGCCGTGAACTCTAAAAGCCAAATGACTAACTCAGCCTCAAAATAAAGGACGTGACTAAAGCGCTCCCTTTGTATAAGATCTGTGCTCCCATTTGTTAAAATGTCTTTCCTCTCAAGGTGATCATATAATTACTACCAAAGATGCAGACATGGTTCTGCTGTGTTTTACTTCAACAGCAAATGCGTCTAGTTACCCTTTTGCTTCCTGATCTGTGCCAACCTGACCCAAAGGCATTTTCTTCATTTTTAACCCTCCTCAGCTGGTGATTCAGGTGGACTAACTCATCATGTTTCCTTGAGCCTACCTTTGCCACTGTATCAATGTATTTTTCTCTTTTCCTTCTAAAATGGCATTGATCTAAAACCCAAACATTTTTTTTTACACATTAATATTGTGACTGTAACTGCAAGGATGGGAGGGGTATGGAAGCATGCGTAAATGGCAGAGATAGATCCAGAGCCTGGTGGATACCAGCATTCTGCTTTGCCAGTCACCCTGAGGACTGACAAAGACAGTGGAATCTGAGTGGACCTATTATTATTATTATTATTATTATTATTATTATTATTATTATTCAACTGTTTGGTGCACACCATGTAACTGGCACTATCCTCAAAGCTTGACATACGTGCATAACTCATTTACTCTTCATCCTGACCCTATGAGAACTCGGATTATCCCCTATTTTGCAGATGAGGAAATGGACACGGAGAGATTCTGTGACTGCTCAGGGTCACACAGCTAGTAAGTTACAGAGCAGTCTCGCTCCAGAGTCCAGGCTCATGACCCCCGTGCCACGAGTAGCTAAAAAGCCACAGTGTAAGATGCTCTAATAAAAGGTGGGTTGACAGCTTAAGCTCAGGGTCGAAGTGGCCTCTTCCCCTGCCTCTCTCTCCCCCACTTCTGAGTCAAAATTTAAGTAGGTAAACTCTAGGTGGAAAGAGGTGTGAGAAGGAATAAAAGGGGCAGAAGACAGTAGTAGGGGAAGAGCGTTGAGGACTCCATTGAATGGCCTCCTGGTAAAGCAGACAATAAAGCAGCCAAGCGGACCCTAAAAACCACCACCCTCACCTCCTTTCTCCCCGGCCCTGGTGACTGATTCACCGTCAGCCTGGGGGCGAAGATATCTTGAATAAAGCCGGATGTCGGGGCGAATATCATCAGAGACTAACAGATCAGGCTGGTCCAGCGCTCTGTTCCTCAGAGAGCCCCGTCCAACTTGCTCTCTTCCCGGACTCCTCCCTGGGGGGTGGGGGCGGGGCGGGTTAGGGCCACAGCCCAGGGCTTCCGGCCAAAGGATTGGAATTTTTTAGGACCACCACGGTAGTAGGTGTCCAAGCCAGAGAAATAGTACCCTATTTCTATTTTAGACCCCTAGTCAGGGTCTAAATCACTGAGAAAGGTTGAGGAGAAAATCATCTGAAGCCATGACACATGGACATAGGAAAAGGCCAGCAGGGCAGCTTAGAAGCAGGTTAGGGTGACGTCCTGTGCAGGTTATCCGGACCCCAGCCAGCACTTGTGACTTCCTTTTATGGGCAGGCGGGGTCGTGTTGCAGAAAATGGGAAGTTTCCCAGATCCCAGGGTAAGAATGTCGCATTTAGTAGATTACTGTCTCCCCTCCACCTCTCCACCCAAGCGCTCTCAGAAATCTTAATAATAGGGGAAGAAACAAAGTTCATAATGAAATTCTTTGCCAACATGCAGTATATGAAAGTACTGATAAAAAATAATCAAAAGAGGGCGCCTGGGTGGCTCAGTTGGTTAAGCGTCTGCCTTCGGCTCAGGTCATGATCCTGGAGTCCTGGGATCGAGTCCCACATCGGGCTCCCAGCTCAGCGGCGAGCCTGCTTCTCCCTCTGACCTTCTCCCCTCTCATGCTGTTTCTCTCTCTCTCGCTCTCTAATACATAAATAAATAAAATCTTTAAAAATAATAATAATAATCAAAAGAAAGTCTACATAGATATGGCAGTTACTGTGTCTTCAAATTATTTATCAAACCTAAAGGAATCTCCGTTTTTGCTGCATTGGTTGTATGCCCCCTCCACGGAATTCACCAGCGTCGGGAAGAAGTGAGCCAAGGGCAGGGAGAGGGACGGCCTTGTACCAAGAGCTCGAGTGCGCACTGCAGCCACCCCAGGCTTGCCCGCCACTGTTCCACCAGTCCCCCCGCTTGTCCTCCGCCATCGGTCTCTGCACCCTGTCCCAGCCCTGTCCGTGTCTCATCACCGCTGTGCACGACCACTTACCAGCCTTTCCCGCCCCCACTGGGACACGATCCGCTCAATGTGTTAGGGTTGCCAGGATTAACAAATAAAAATACAGCATACCCAGTTAAATTTGAATTTCAGATAAACAGTATTTTTTAACATAGATTGTGTCCCATGCAATAAGTGGGATGTAGTTATACTAAAAATTTATTCATGGAAAATTCATATACAACTAGGTGTTCTCTTTTTATCTGGCAACCGAGGCTGCACGGGGATGACATATTACACTTTGGCAAATTGAGACAGAAGGGTGAAAAGAAAAGAAAATTCAAAATGGAATGAAATTTTTAAAAATGATTTTAAAACCTCCCCTGCATTTGGTGCGAAGGACGTAAGAATGTTTGTTCCTGTCCCTCATCCTATCCTTATTTGTATAACATGCCTGGCCTCCTCTCAAAGGCTGACACGTATGTCAGATATTTTAATTAAGAAGATAGAATTGGGGTGTCTGGGTGGCTCAGTAAGTTAAGCGTCTGCCTTCGGCTCAGGTCATGATCCCAGGGTCCTGGGATCGAGCCCCGCATCGAGCTCCCTGCTCGGCGGGGAGCCTGCTTCTCCCTCTCCCTCTGCCCCTCCTCCCTGCTCGTTTTCTCTTTCTCTCTCTCTCCCCCAAATAAATAAATAAAATCTTAAAAAAAGAAAAAGAAGATAGAACCTACCAGAGGGGAGCTGGGTGGGGGGATGGGAGAAATAGGTGGTAGGACTAAGGAGGGTACTTGTGATGCGCACCGGTGACGTTGGCAAGTGTTGAGTCATTATATTGTACACGGGAAGCTAGTGTTACACTGTATGTTAACCAACTGGAATTTAAATAAACACTTAAATAAAAAAGGATAAGGGGCGCCTGGGTGGCTCTGTCATTAGGCATCTACTTTCGGCTCAGGTCATGATCCTAGGGTCCTGGGATTGAGCCCCGCATCGCATCGGGCTCCCTGCTCAGCAGGAAGCCTGCTTCTCCCTCTCCTGCTTCCCCTGCTTGTGTTCCCTCTCTCACTGTCTCTCTGTGAAATAAATAAAATCTTAAAAGAAAAAAAAAAAAGAAGGAAGATAAAACAACTTACTCATTTGACCTTAGTTCTCTAAAATCTTGTAACAACATTTTACCCTGGGAAATCTGTCTGGAAAATTGCTTGGAAGACACAAACAGAAGTTAAATTAAAACCTTACCCATACCTTATTTTCAAGGAATAAGAATTTTCATTTCCCCCCTGAAAAGCACACTTTGTTTCTCGGCAATACTTTTTATCATAAAATATAATTAATGACTTCTTCGTAGCTGAAGTTATTTCTGTTGAGACGTGCGGAGAAACATTAATGCTAGTGATGCTCACAGCAAGCAATGTAGGCAGTCACTAGAGAAATGAGGAAGCTAGTTCTGCTTTTTCTCTCTCTCTCTCTCTCTTTAGCTCTACTCCTCAAGTTTTAAGACTGTCGAGAGTCCTGTGATTGGTGGAGTGTGGGTTGATGGTGTTTGCGGAATGGGCTCCCCAGGCCTGGCCTGTGTCTTCCTCAGCACATTATTAACAATGGCTGAAGGGCCCCAGTCTGTGCGCCCCTCTCCTGTGATTACCAGCCTGCCATACAGAGTCTGACTTGCACAATTTCCAGAATTCTGTTGACCAAAAATAGTGAAGTGCAAGTATTTCCACGGGCCAATAATTCATTCTCTCAAGGGTTTTTGCACAAGATTAAGAAGCCGGGATTACAGTTAGCATCTGTGGTGCGTTTTTTTTTTTTTTAAAGATTTTATTTATTTATTTGAGAGAGAGAGAATGAGAGAGAGCGAGCACATGAGAGGGGGGAGGGTCAGAGGGAGAAGCAGACTCCCCGCCGAGCAGGGAGCCCGATGCGGGACTCGATCCAGGGACTCCAGGATCACAACCTGAGCCGAAGGCAGTCACCCAACCAACTGAGCCACCCAGGCGCCTTGTGGTGCTTTTTTAGCGTACATGTTAACACTCTTCTTTTGAAATTGGAAAACTGGAATTTTAGCATCTGGGGAAAAAAAAAGTTAACTAGCTTCTTCTAATGACTGTTAATATTTTCCATTATTCAATACTACCTTTGGGTGCCTTTCAGAATTCCGGAGATATTTTAAATGCACACGTGTCAAATAAAAATAAAAGAGTTTTAAAAACTCAAGTTCTTTTTAATTTAGCTCCGTTAATATGTGGAACACACATGGGTAAGAAAGGAGACCATCCCATTTTTAATTACCGTAAAGTATAATAATCCAGCTACTGTGCATAAAACAAATCTCTAATTCACTTTAAGATTTTTTCTTTTGAAGGGGGATGATTTTAAAGCTGCTTGTTTCTCTTTACTCCTCACTTTTTATTTATCAACGCTTTCTTTTTCTGATTTTATTTAAAATTTTAAGTTGTTGCGGGTTAAGGTTTCATTTGACCTTTGCCCCCACCCCCACCCCCACCCCCAGGCGTTGTTACACTCTCCTGTTGTTTTCAGGTGTCTCTAGGTGCAAGCTGATTATCTTCCCCTATCTAGTCTTTGCATTCGTATTTTCTTACTATTCCACTTTTGCATTTCTCCACCCAGTTTCTTCGATATTCTTACCTTTTGCCCTCCATAATGTTTCCCCTTGGGACCTGCAGCATGGTGTATCCTGGTACTTCTCTTCTACTGGAGCTAGTCATTGACACCCCAACACTGGGGTCTGCCCCCCCTACATACTGTCTTAAACCATAGAGCTGGGAACACCTCCAGAGCTCATGCAGTCCCACCTTGCCCGCATCCCATCTCTGCTGTGTAGGTGAGGAAAAGCTTCCTTTGTCCTGTTGAGTTCATCCTTCAGAACCTAGTTTAATTTCCCCTTCTTTGCATCTTCTCTGACACCCACAGAAAACTGTTCTCACGCTACCCCTCTGACGTGCAAATGCCTTTATTACTTGCCTTGTCATGCTCTGAGAACTCAGTTCCACTCAGTAAACGCAAGTTTTTCCCTGGGGGACAGGCGCAATAATGGGGATAAGAGGCTCCTAATCCAATGGGGCAGTAGAGGGAGATGGCAACAAATACTGCATTTAATTATGTTGCTCTGTTATATATTTATTTTTGGCATAACTATCCCACCCTACTACACTGCAGATGTCTTTAGGACAGAGATCGTATCTTGTTTTTCTTCCCCCCTCTTCAAGAAAAGACCCTGAATTATGGACTAGAATTTAATGTGTTGTATATATGAAGTGTATTTTACTTTTCTTTTGATCTGCGTACCATAACTATACAAAAGCACTTGCCCATCATCCCACAGAATACAGGGTTAAAACCCAGTCTCTTAATGCCCCTTTTGTAGCTCTGCCACATCACTGCGTAGTTGGAATGTTCCAGGAGTAACGGCCACAGCTGGGGGAGCAGGTACTAAGTTGGTTCTTGGTTTTTAATTATAAAGTCGGTAACAGGATGCTTAATACTGTATTCAGAGAAAGCCTCCTCCTAACCCTTACAGACCCTTGTTCACTTCTCCAGAAGCAACCACTGTTTCTAGTTTTATGTGTAGATTTCTAGGGTTATTTTTACCTATATAAGCACGTACCTACATCTGTGGTTTTATTTAGACACTTGCTTTTTTATTCAAATGTTAACATAGCTACAAATTCTTATGTTTCTTTTTTCATATGATAGCATATCTTGGAGATAATTTCAACCCATACATAAAGAGCTACCTCGTTCCTTTTTAAAAAGTAAATGGATATATTCTGTACCAGATGTTGACCATATCTAACTAGACTCTTACTGATGGATCTCTGGGTGGCTTCTGATCTTTTCATCTTACGGTAGTGCTGCGGTGCATAATCTCAGAAACGGGTCCTTTCATGTATGTATGAATATCAACTGTATGATAAATTTCTGGAAGTAGAATGGCTGTATCATAGGTGAGTGCGTTTTAAATCCTAAGGATCTCAAGTTACCCACTAAACAAGGTGTTCCAGAGGTAAAACAGTGTTTCCTTACACCCTCCCCTACACAGTGTCAACTAAGTTTTAATATCCTCTCCTCTTAGTCACAAACAAAGAATAATTTGGTCTTTGATTTTATATTGCTACCTCGACCTTGCCTTGCTGTGTGACCTTGCCAAGATACTTAACGTTTTCTTTACCTCTGTTTCCTCCGTAAAATGAGAATAATACTGTATTTCATAGACTCTAAAACGCTATTAATTACAAGTCTTGCCATTAATTTATGTAACACTAAGGAAGGAAAGAGGCATTGCTCATTATAATGTTGAGACACTGTTGATTAGAAGACACTTCTCAAACTGAGAGATGCTAAAATGTCAAGAAATGTGCTTTTTTAGAATTAGCGAAATTTGCTAGTACCTGCTTTATAGGACCATCAAAAGGGTGAAATGGAAGGCTTCTAGAAGATTACCCAGTGCATAATAAGTGCTCAGTGAAATGACCATTCTTGTTCTTATAGTAGAATTATAGTAATTAAAACAGCCCCACCACTAGTATCCAGCACATAGTACATCCTCAGTAACTGGTCCTGTTATCATCATTATTAATGCAAACTTATAGTTATTAGGAAACAAGTGGGATTTTGTCTGTTTTATTGAATACTTACTCTTCAACACTTAAAACAGGGCTTGGCATATGGAAAGCGCTCTATAAATATTTGTTGATTGAAGAAATTAATCTAGTTCTTCCTCCAGAACTTCAGTAGAAGTATATGTAGAAATCTTAATTTTTCCTGAGTAGCAGGTGCAGCGGCTGCTGATCTCAGGGTTCTGTGGTCTTTAACTTTCCTCTCCCTGCCCCGTACTTACCCAAACTTCCAGACCTCATTGCAAACCACATGATTTCATATTTAAAAAAAAAAAAAAAAAAAAAAACCTAGTCCTATGGAGCTCGGTGTAAACATTTAAAAATCAAAATTTTGGGCACCTGGGTGGCTCAGTTGGTTAAGCGTCTGCCTTCAGCTCAGGTCATGATCCCAGGGTCCTGGGATCGAGCCCCGCATCAGGTTCCCTGCTCAGCGGGAAGCCTGCTTCTCCCTTTGACCCTACCCCCTCTCATGTGCTCTCTGTCTCTCATTCTGTCTCTCTCAAATAAATAAATAAAATCTTTTAAAAAATTAAAAAAAATAAAAACCAAACTTATTTATAAAATCAAAAACTTTGAATAGAGGGGAATCTTCAGGATATTGTTGGTATAATTTTTTTTTCCTAAACTCTAGTCAAAGTGCATTTCATATAATATGTACAGGTTCCTAATGAGCATCTGATACGATTTGTGTAAGTCCTACATTTTAGAGTTTGCCTTTTAAAAATACAATACAGAAGCTCTGTCCGGCGTTTTGGATCCACTTTCATCGGTCCTTACAGTTGTTTGTCAGACCCCAGCCGCCAAAATGGTAAAGCAGATCGAGAGCGAGTATGCTTTTCAGGAAGCCTTGAACAGTGCAGGGGATAAACTTGTAGTAGTTGACTTCTCAGCCACTTGGTGCGGGCCTTGCAAAATGATCAAGCCTTCCTTTCATTCCCTGTCTGAGAAGTACTCCAACGTGGTGTTCCTTGAAGTAGACGTGGATGACTGTCAGGATGTTGTATCAGAGTGTGAAGTCAAATGCATGCCGACCTTCCAGTTTTTTAAAAACGGACAGAAGGTGGGTGAATTTTCTGGAGCTAATAAGGAAAAACTTGAAGCCACCATAAATGAATTAATCTAATTATGTTTTCTGAAAATATAACCAGCCCTTGGCTCTTGAAAACTTGTAATTTTTTTTATTTACTAAAAGGAAAGATCAAGTATGAAGACTCTATACCCAACTTTCATCTGATTATAAGTGACCCTATACCCTTTTAAAAAAAATACAATATATTCTTTTTACAACTGATCTAGTCTTGGGCTCTCTTTATGCATTCACTACAGAAAGAATAAAGAAATAAGACCTTTTATTTTGAAAGTACCATATATTTTTTTAGTTGAACCTGAGCTCTTATGGGAAGCCTTTTCTTCTTCTTCCTGGCTATACATATGTGGACTTTAGAAAAGTCTTCAGTATTACATAAAGTATATATCCTTTACATTCTGCTTTTTGAATTTTAGTATTTTCTCATTTCAGACTGATTGGTTCGATAGACTTTGCTTTATTTAACTTGGTTACAGGTATTAGAATATTTCCATGCAGCATAGGTCTGTTTTGACACTTCCAGAATTTAAAATGTAATATTGATTTAGTAACTTTAAAAAGGAAGATGTGAAATACAGACTTTGAGTATGTGTTCTAATAAATATTTGTATGTACATATTTGTGTATTATATAAAAGTATGCAGATAGAGATGCACACTGTAACTAAAATATAATCAGCTAATATCAAGATTAGCTGGCATAACCTAATTCTCCACAAACAGCCCATGTTTTCTGGCTGATGTTATTTTCCCAACCTTCTTACTAGCCTTAAAATTCTTTGAATGGTTTCAAGTGTACTCAGAAATTAAATGTGAATGCTTTTACCTTGCATTTAGTCGATAGTGTTCAGGTCAGAGTCTTGTTGAAAACTCAACCTATGTGCTAAATCAATATAGCATGTCCCTGCTCTGGGGCCCGCTGTGGAAGGAAGTGAAGCCCTCTTGCTCTCGTGCGAGCATCCTTATGTGGGGGAAGGTCACTCCCACACGTTCTAGAAGTCCACTTTTATCACAGACCCATCTGCTGATGTGTTTATCTGAGCTCACAGTCTCTCACCTTTCACTTACTTGAAGAAGATAAGGTCAAAACCTGAAAATTTGCTCAAAGAAAAAGAGAGGCAAACGTAATCTCTCCTACCGGAATACTGTCACAATCTGCAGTGAGGTTTAGAACCACAGATTAAAATTGCTGCTGAGCGATCACCAAGTGTGTGCCCCCGAAAGGTCAGCGGCTGCCGACACTCAGGTCTAGCAGTGATCCCTCTCTCTACTTCATTGGTGACTCAGCATCGCCTTTTGGCACTTGAAAGGCTTGAGCGTTCACCAATTTTCACTTTTGTTGTAACACGCAGAAGCACTCGTTTTTAAATAAAGACAAATGGTTTTAACTCATGCATGAAAAAACTCTTTTTCAAATGAAGTATTCATAATAACAGATCTTGAATATGTAACAGACATGCAATTAAAGCTTCCCTCAGGGATGGTGGAAACACTTACCTGGGTATATTTATTTCATAATATTCAGAGAATAAGTTCATGCGGTAATAATGCATCTTAGAGTATTGATCTCCACCGGGCCTTTCCTTCACCTTCTTGGCCTCTCCCTCCAGACTTCTTTGCATTGCTTTTTCCTCGAGCCCACGCACACCAGGGTTCTGTTCCTTGAGCACGCCCCACTGCCCCCATGCACCCAGGCCTGCGTGCCCCAGACTCCGGGGCCTTTCCTTTTGGTGGTGCCTCAGCCGTGTGGACTACATGCGGGGCTGACCTGATCCTCTCTCTACATGCTCTGTGTTTACTACCTTGATGCACACTAATACATCTTTCTGGCTACTTAGCCACAAACCACAATGGCATCCTGGACTTCTCCCTCTCCCTTCACCCACTACTTTTGGTTGGTCACATTTTTCCAAATCTGCGCTGTGATTCATCTAGGTAAGACCTCATCCCCTTTGCTGCTGCCTCTGGGCAGGCCTTCAGCAGTTGGCTGCTGGATTTCTTCATCTATCTCAGTCCGACTCCCCCATTTCCACCCTCACTGTCCTCCCAAACCCCAGTCCCTTCTCTCCCTGCTCTCCTGGGAATATTTCTAAAATGCCAAGCACATTGTGTTAAGCCCGTGTGTAAAATACTTTCCGAGCCGTCAGTCACAGAAGAAAAGCCCCAGCATGATGCATAAGGCCCTTGATGGCCAGTAGCTTCTCCCCTTGTACCTGGTACTCCAGCCTTACCAAGTGATATGCCTTCCCCAGTTACCCCACACTCAGAGGCTCTGTTTTCCGTGTCCGTGTTCGGGGTGCTTCCTCTCTCTCGAACCTGCTGTTACTTCCTTCACCTGCTTCATCTCTCCCCTTCAGAACGCAAAGCCAGCCATGTCCTTAGGAAGCCCTCCCTGTCGTCTCCTCCCCACCTCCCCCAGGGTGAGGCATCCCTTCAGTGTGCTCCCCCAGCCTCCTTGTCCACCTGTCTCCCCTGGATGACTGTGGACTTTTGGAGGACAGGCATTGTGTCAGTAGGGTCTGAGGCCCTGAAGGACCAGCGTGGTGGGTGACACACAGTAGATGTTCAAGAAAAGGTAATTTAAAGAAGGTGGTATTTTTCCAGGGTCTGATTGTCTCTCACACAGGTCCTCTGGAATATGCATTTCTGAAGCATCGTCAGTATTCCGTGCACACAGGGTAAATTAGAAAGCTTCTGTGAACAAGCAGTGGTTCCACTGGATTTCCGTATTTCATATTTAAAAGACATCTTTTCTATTCCCAGATATGTTCCATTTATATAAAATGAAGGAGAATGCTTTGAAAGCAGAGTGTGCTTTCTGCTGCAGCTATGTGAGGAATGGGTACAAGCTAACACAAACCCAGTGGCACATTAGGATCACCTGGGGTGCTTTAAAATATACGAATGCTTGGGTCCCACATGTCTGCACAACTTGTGTATGTGTGTGTGTGCGCGCATGTGACGTTGCTTCCAAATGCTCTAAATGAGATTATGCTAATTGGCGTCATTATAAAGTCATGCATTGCCATCTCAGCTGAGCCCTCGATCATAATCCTTTTTGCATCTGCACTCAGCTCCTTTTCCCATTTCTCCTGGCACTTGCCCTAAACATTTATCACTCTCCTACCACACCCCCACCTGTACCGTGTGTGCGTGTGCGCCCCCTGTGAATTGGTCTTCTGTTTATATAGCTCAAACAGCAGACCTGAGTATACCCTTCTGAATTTCTAGTTTTCCCCACATTGTACTTAATCTGATAATGTGACATAGCACTAGGATTCCTACTTGACTTATTGGATATTTTATTTAGAGCTATGTTGTGAATAACGCAACTCATGCTGGCTTCAACAGAGAGATAATTTATATTTATAATTTATTGGCTTCCTTAATTAAAATGTCGAGATAGATTTTTGCATTAAACAAGGCTTGATTCAGAACTCAGAGGGAGTCACTGCCAGCAATCTTTGCTATATCACTTGGCAGTCTGATCTATCAGCTATTCTCAGGCTCACCTCCTTAGAGTTAGCAAAGTGGCTGCTGTAGCACCGGGCATCACGCCTCATGCCACCAAGGATAGAGGAGAGAGCAGGCCACTGTCCTGGGAGATCCAACCAAAGTCCCATCAGCCTGACTGATTTGGGTTGTGTGCACGTCCCTGAATTTGGAGTTAATGTGTTGGTTGATTTAAGCCAGCCAGGATTCTCACCCCAGTAACGAGGGGTGCAATTAACCCACTTAAGCCACATTGGCTACACCCCTGAAGGAGGAAGGGGCAGGAGCGAATTCCCCAAGGAGTGAAGAAAGAATACAGAAAAGGCAACAATGAATCTTCACAGTAATATAAAGTATGATAATATCTATCTATAAGGGTTTCATCAACATTTGAACAAGATACTTTTAATCTGAAGTGTCACACATACATGTATAGTGAAATTGCTCGGTCATATTGGACCATTTTGAATTTCTAGTGAAGTGAATGCAAAAAAATAGTTATATGTTTTTTAAGCAACATATTTTTATAAACAATGTAAGAAATCACTCTTTGTCATTGAATTTGTGAATTTATTTATTTTTTTTTACAAGTAATAAAACTTACTCCACTAAATATTAGAAGTATGGTAAATAGAGTCTGAAGAACTGACTTCCAATTCATGTTTTGTCACTTGACTTTGGAGAAATTATTTTCTCTAATCACTAGTTTTGTTATCTGCCCAATGCAGATATAAGTAATACCTGTCTTATTTGACAGTCATTGTATCAAATGTGATAATGTATGTTAAAGCATGTAATAAAAAGGCACAGCACAGTTAATTGTTATCTATTATTTCACTACCTCATCAGGTTGACTTTACCTGGCCAAAGAAAATATCATTATAATTAAAATGTAATTCTGTTTTACTAACACATTGCCTTTATTACTGAAAACCTGTTTTGTTTTTATTTTTGTTTTTGTCCTAAGCCTCCGAGTAGTTTATAAAAGCATATAATACTATATCTTCAGGCAAAATAGGAAGAACCGTGTTGTTCACCCACAAAATCTGAGTCATTGCTGCAGTTGAGAATAAAAGCCAGGGCTTCTGGGGAGCAAAAGCGAATAGATGAACAGCCAAGTGCACAGCTTTCATTTTGTAATAACGGAAAGTGTATCATTCAAGAGGAGTGACAACCTTTTCTTAAGGCAAATTTCTAAATAGAACGTGTCCCATCCATCTTGCTGTTAAGGGGCATTGAACAGCATAATGGACCACCGTACCATAAAATTTACAAAACACAGTAAGCTCTGAAACTGTCTTGGACAGTTTTCAATAGAGAAGCACTCCAGCCTGGGTTTCAGTCTGCCATTTATTCGCTATGTAACGTAGACAATTTGCTTCACTTCTCTGAGCTAATCTCTAAAATGGAGATTTTAAAAAGTAGTACCTACCCCATGGGGTTATTAGAAGGAAGGAAAAAAGAGAACGTACGTGGGAGAGATGGGTACAGTGCTCTGAATGTAGTAAGTGCTTAATAAATTTTAGTGCTATGGTTATCTTTACAAACTCCATCAGTAAACATTTGTTGTTCTAATTAGGTATAAAAGACTCTTAGCAGGGAAGTGACTTTATTGTGATTAAAGCACGCCTGTGATTGGATACTAGAACGTCCCACCAGGGTCCCTCAACTGGATAAGAATCTAACTGGCTGGAGATCTAAAGGAGAAAAATGAAAATCTTGTCCGGTTCTCTCTGTGAGCTGATTAACTTGAAAGTCGTTTTAGAATAGCACTGAGGCAGTTTAAGATACTGTAACAGGGAAAGCCTGTGGTGGGAAGGGTCGGAAAGCGAACTAACACGTGTGAACCCAAAGTGAACCCTGTGATTCACACTTTCACCGACAAGACCTGCGCCTTACAGTGTGCTCGGGTGTGTGTCGTCTCGTCAGTGTCCCGTAGCCTACTTGGCACGGCCCGGCATCCCCGTACACCCACAGCGATGTCCTGCAGGATGCTCTCAGCTGTACCTCTCGCTTACCTCCCTCCCTCCAACACCCCCCCCCAGATAAGAAAGGACAGGGAGAAAACATAGAGCAATAGTACTGATCACTCTAGATATAACCCCAAATAAGATGACCTGATGTATGCCGATATATTGGTAATAGATGGAGTTTTACGTTTGTCCCTTAAGTAGTCAAAGTAACAGGGTGTGTGTTTAGAACCACTGAATGTTAGCACCGGGAGGAATTGTAAGGTCACCTTAATACAGTGCCACCTTTTTTTCTTCCTTCTTCCTCATTGAGGTATGGGAACCAAGGCCCACAGGACTTAAGTAGCACAGGCAGCTGTCTAATAATAAAACTGTACCTTAAAATCTGATCTGCTCCTTTCTCATCTCCTAGGCTTTTCACTTCACCACAAGATGTTTCTTTGGGGTTTTGATCACTGTTGTTTTTTTTTGTTTGTGGCTATTGTTGATTTTCAATATTTGCATTCTGCAGAATGAAAGCTCCTTTTATTTCCAGTTATTCTGCAATTCAGAACTCCAGTGCATTCCATCTGTTGGCAAACTGGACTTAACATTTGAAGCCCCTGAGGTTGATTTAAACTGGATTTGCTCAACAAAATGTGAATTTCTAGCTTACTTGGCTTTTATCAGAGGCCAGGCGTCCAGATCAGAGAAGTTAAAGTGGTTTAGTATAAGACCACTACTCTTGGGTTATATAGACCTATTGTGGGTTTATATAAAAGAAAGCAACTGTGGCTCTTCCCGTTTCACTTTTCTGCTGGCAAAAAGCCACAGAACGGGCCAGGCTAATGGTAATTCCTCTACTCCCTGGCAGACCTCCCATAGCCAGCCAGCACCCAAGGAATACAGTGGTGAGCGTTGGAAAACCAGGGTGGTGAGATGAAGGTATGGCAGAAATCACCGATGCCAGGACGAGAAAGACGTGCCAGTTTAGAACTGTCTTTGACTTTTTTGATCCTAGTGCTGTAAGTCTTTTTCCCCTCTGTACTAGCTGCCACAGTGGAATTTAAGAAAGCGTGTGCCCCAAGACTCCTTAACAGTACAGGGTAGTGCTTCTGGGACCCCAGAGTTCAATAAGCAGCTACACAACAGTATATTCAGTCTGATGCCAACATTATGTATCTGTGCTTCTGAATCATCTACTTTTTATATTAGGATTTACTATGATGAAGAATAAAAGGAGTAAATATTCCTTCCTTTTAAAAAGGCTGTGACTGGGCCAAAGGAAATTTGGATGACTCTGGATTTTTTCAAAATCTGGTTGGCTGTAATAATTTTAAATGTATTCTCTGTTTTAAATATATCACTGGGACGCCCGACTGGCTCGGTCGGTAGAGCATGGGACTCTGGATCTCAGGGCTGTGAGTTCAAGCTCCATGTTGGGTGTGGAGATGAGTTAAAAATAAAATCTTAAAAAAAAAAAAAAAGTCAGTCACTGAATTTTGGAGCTACCAGTTCTTCAGGACAGGTAATGCCTTTAGGGTCTTTATTCAGTTACATCTAGTTCTAGACAGAAACATAGTTTCTGTATCAGTTTAATTTTGACTCTCTTCTTGAACCATTTAGTGGTATGTTCTTCCGTGTTTTGAGCACAACTGCTTTTCTTTCATACCGTGCATCTTCATTACTTTGGCGAGGTCTGTATTATTATATGTCTTTCAGGAAGTCAACATGAGCAAGTCAAGAACTTGATTCTGGCCACCTGATGTTCAGGTTTTAGGAGAAGTAGCCCAGACACAAATTTCATGAGAGGGAGTCACTCAAAAGATAGCTGTCATTTTAGCATTCCCAACGCTGGAAACAAACAAACAAACAAACATAAAAACTCAGTGGTTACTCTAAAATGCTATCGATCCATTCAGAGCATTTAGTTATTTATGTTAAACTTTCACTGATTTGAACGAGCGTTGAGAGAGACCTGAAACTCCCATTAATCACATCCTGAACTAAGAAGGCGCAGACCTGTCCACCTAATGTGTGCCCATAAATGAACGTAATGTTAGTTATTCATTCAGCTTGCAGATCAGAGTCATACATTATGTATGCAAGGTCTGAATTAAGGAAAAATACTTTTAAATATGTTAAAGGAGTACAGTTCATTACTTTCAAGTAATTAAACAAATTCAGTATTCCAAGGAGGAGTACGTTGTGATTCTTTTCATGAGTAGATAAAAATGATACGTTTTCTAAGACATCAGTAAGACTTTAAAAAGGAAAGTAGTTGTTAACCACAGAAAAATTCTTAACTTAGCTGGTAATTAAAATAGTACAAATTTTAATTCGCAACGAAGTGTTATTTTCACCTATAAGATTATTAAGGATTTTTAAATTTAGACTACCAAGTACTGGATGGGAATATAAATTTAAGAAAGAGCCTCAGAGTTCATATTGCTTAGCTCAGCAATTCAGCTTCTGAACATCTGTTCTAAGGAAATAATCTTAAAGGCCAAAATGCCACCTTTCACAGTAATGTCCACTGCCTTATTAAATAATAGGAGAGAGAGAGCAAAAACTTAAACATCCACCATTGAGGAGACTAGCTATATGAGTCAATCATAGTGTGTATGTGCCGTGGAATAATATCCAACCAGTAAATATTATTTATACAGAATTTATTACAGCGTGGAAAATGCTCATATTTTTAGGGAAAAGATAGTAACAAAATTTCACGTAAGTTAGGGTGTCAGTCCTATAATAAAACAATGAAAAAAAAAAAAAAAATAGCCAAATTTTTAAAATCTCAAGCTTAACCATTCCACTTACGGTCTTATTTATATTAATATGCATAGTCACTCCTGTTTACATTATTGCTACAAAGGTAAAAGCAGGCTGTTCTCTTTCCAAATTATCTCACATGTCAAGTTATGCAGGCCGTGATATAATTTTTATGGTAAAGCAGAAACATCTTTAGATTTTCCAAATATCTTCACTCCTATTAGCCTTTTATATTTGTGGGTTTTAATGTATTATTTATCTCATTTTGCTACATAACTCTTCTGGAAGAAGTTTGTGTTCCTTGGCATTTTCTCCTTGCCTGCTTATCTGTCTCCCTCCCAAAACTCCACAAAATCAGAATTCCAATTGGTATTTCAGTGACTAGTAGGAACTGGAACCCATATATTTGTTTTGATTTTCCTTTTCAGGCCCCACAGCGCATGGGGATTATTTAACATTTTCTAAGCACACAGGATCCCTTTACAAAGACAAAGCACTTTGTGTTCCTATAGTTATTTTTATGTAAAGCTATTAAAGGAACGGGAAGCGTCTTCTTTCGGCCACCTTTCTCCCTACACCTTCCCCCAGAACAGTCATTAGCATTAAACATAACAGAGTTGAACCTTGTTTCCCACAGATTCCGCGGAGAAAGGCTGCAAAGTAACACTAAAGCATTTGGGGTTATTTGTAATAAAGCGCGTACAAGGGCAGCAAGATGCCAACTCACGTGTTGGGCAGACATTGGTATCTGGGTTGTCACTCTGTGGCGTGTCCCATCCTAAATCATACGGGGAGTGGGTCCTGTTTGACGGTTACTGTCATCAGTTCAAACATTATTCAAATAATTTAAAAGCTAATTTTTTTTTTTTTTTTAATTTTAAGGACCGGCTGTTTGGTTTGCCCGGGCTTTCTCAGCTCTGCTGCTCAGGGCTCCAGCAAGGAATGTTCCTGTGCCAGACTGTTTATCTAGCCAAGCCTGAGCCATGGCTTCTTTATCCCAGTGGGACACTGCAGCTATGTTCTTGGCGTTTTCTGCCTATTACCAGTTAGGGTCTGTGAACAGGATCTCCATTTGTGAGAACCTCATTGTGGATAGCACGCAGTGGTCTTTTCATTTTGATTGATGGTTCTGGTTCTGCACCATCTGGCTTCTGATAGGCTGCATTAATCATATCCTGAACTAAGAAAGTGTAGACATGTCTGTTTAATATGTACCCATACATAATGTAATATTAGTTATTCATTCAGCTTGCAAAACAGAGTCATAATGTATGCAAGGTCTTTATATAGTAAAACATAAATATTAATATGCGACCCATTAATGCTGTTTTTACTTGTACTAACCTCCCACTAGTACATTTGTTGATGAAGATTGAGGAATTAAGAGAAAGAAGAGCATGTGTGTATCTACGTGAACATATATAATCTTGCTGATGTTTTAAATGAATTTAGAGTGATGTATGTCTGTAATACTTATCTTACCCATATTTAGTTTATGTATCTGATTGCCTCTTAAAATACAGGTTAAATGCAAGCTGCAACACAGATTCCCTTTTTCTCATGTGAACTGCTTGCATCCAATGTAGGTCATCTGTTTGCTGAGGTCACTGGGGGTGTACGTGGCCCTGCTCTTTTGTGCTGCTCCCGGCTGGGCCCACTTTTGACACATTCTGTCCCCTGCTGTGTAATAACATCCAGAAAAGAGAGAGAAAGAGAGAGAGAGACACCAGGAGAGGCAGGATAGGAATTCACAAGTCAAACAAAGTTTGCTCCAGATTTAGGACCATCATACTTATCAGTAGCTTAAATTTGGTTTCAGAAATTTGCTAGGACCTTTTCCAGTTAAGAGAGATTTAGTGTGCATTAATCATAATCCTTTCAGTACCTAGTGGAGGGAGGGTAAGGGGATTTAAATTCTCGTGGGAAGTTACCTTGTGCAAAATTGCTAGAGCATATTTCTTGAGGTAGCAAATTAAAACCATAACTTCATAAAACACATTCTGTGTTTTATTAATTATGTTTTGTTGTAACAGTACTATATTCCTCTGTGGTTACATCTTCTTGTGTGTGCCCCGGATTCAAAGTATGTATTTTAATGAATTATACTATTGAAGAATGAGTGAAGATTAATGCTCGTGTGTTGCAGAATGCAAAATACGAACCACACTGTAACAGTAATCAATCATGGAATAATGCATGGGAAACAAGGCAGATGATCATAGTTTTTGCTGAGAAATAAGTAAGCTGCAGCTTCTGTGTGACACGTAATTTCAGTGAGGCTTAATTAGTCACATGAGCACGATGAGCAGTACCCATGGACGCTCTATAAAATGAAACACGGGTACAAACTGACATTTTAACATGTTGAAGATATTAAGATAGCCTATATAAAACGGAAAAAAAGTCACTTTAGGAGTATAATCAGTAAAATTAAACATTCAGTTCATCCATTTCTTATTTTAAAGGTATTTTTAGCTGTTTCATCCAGTACTTTAGAGCCCATTATTGCTTAATTCATCCTATTAATTTTTTTTTTTTAATACATTCACTGCTGAGAACACTGCATTGACAAACTGGAGAACAGAAAATCCATAATAAACAGGCCGATGACCATGAGAACACTAATGTAGTTCTAGGAATTTGTAAAAAGCCCCGCTTTTGCTGTGAGAAGGCAGGGGTCGGGCCTCGGCTCTGTCACTCGACTAGTTGAATGATGTTGGAAGTGGGTTCAGGCTGGCTGGCCTGTCTCCAGATTAGCCCTCCTTCTAAGATACCATAGTCTTAGTGAACTTTTTATCTAAAAGAAGGAATATCTTGAAGAACCTCAGACCTGATTTCTCATCTAAAAAATGGAGATCATCCCTGCTTCTGTCCACCTTTAGTGCTCACGAGGGTCAAATGAGTTCGCTGCATGCGTTATAAACTGTGAAATGCTATGAAAATATAGGTACTGTCATTTTTGTTCACTGAACTTCCCTGCATCTCCTCTGTTCTGTTCATGAGAGTTTGCGCCGGGATCCATCTTCCTCCTGTCACAGTAAATCCGAGAGGCGGTGTGATGGTGAATCTATGTGTTTCCTGGTGCTTAAGGTTCTCTTCTTGTAGGAGTTCCCTCCAGAGTTTACAGCAGAAGCTGAACACTCTTTTTTCCCCTGTAAAAGGACCATATGCTAGAGAAATACAGCATAACTTAATTTCCTTCTTCGGGCACATAGAAACTGTTGGACAGTGTTTCCTTAAAATTAAGGACATTCATTCTGAAGCTTGGATGGGACTGAAATGGGGGCGCGGGGGGAGCGCGGACTTTTAAACCAAAACATTTTATTAGTTCGGGGAGGCAGTGCGAAAATGACAGCTCTCAAAGGCCAGTGCATCGCTTCCTCGTCGGAGAACGGGGGCCACGGGGTGGGGGTGGGGGCGCAGGGACAGAGGGACAGTTAGCTCCCCTCTTCCACACGTTGTGGTCATTAGACTTCCATGCAAAGCGCAGCGAATCCCCAGAATGACAAATACACCTCTTTCAAATACAGAGATAGCAAGACACAAGTCGTTTTTAAATGTGTAACATTTTAATGAATCTACGCTGTTGTGTTTTTGCATTATCATGAATAGATGGACATTTACGTTATCGTTGAATCTGAAGCATTTGTTAATGTTCCCGGCTTGTGGGAAGGACACCTGGACATATGTATGGTTCTCCAGATCTGGGGAAAATGACTTCCATTCTGGGCTCTCTTTTGTGTACCCTTTGACTTTGGGTGAAATCAGGTATCCTCTATACGCTGTACCTAGTGTCCCAGAGCAGATTTCTATGTCTGGAAACAGTGTAGGTCGTGCCCTGAAGTCAACATTGTCAATGGGACTCACTCGTCATTGTATGAAATTTGACAACGAGTGTTCATTTGTTTGTTCAGCCACTGCAGACAGGACACGGAGAACACGGAGAGAAAGGTCTCCCGTGGTCCCGTCTATCAACACCCAGCGTGTTGAGGAGAACAGAGGCGAACAGCGAGTTTTACTTTGAACCGTCCTGTACAATACCACGAATACCACTGTTATTAATTACTGTAGTATTACTGATAGTGTTAACAGCAAGGCGTAAGTATCTTCTAAAGAAACCCCATTGTAAAAGTTTAAAACTTTGAAAGCACAAGGAACTCAGTACTATCTTCACATCTGAAAACAGTTGTGGGGACTGAGACTAATTAATTATTTGATTCAGATACATTTATTCCTCATTCCCCTAAGACCTAAAAATGCGCGTGTGTTTTCCCCTAAGACCTATATGCAGAGGTGTGTCTACCAATTCTCCGAGGACGTAATGGTCCCAACTTACCTTTTTGGGTTTCACATCTGTCTTAAATTATAGCCCAAAAACTGAGCACATACCTGTCCGTATAACCGTCCAGAGCTTTTTCCTTAATAACACCGTGCTCTTGTATATTATTTCTTTTGATTCGATTTCAAATCATAAAGATAATTCTGAGGAACTACTTCCTAGCTATCTCTCCTATACTATAATAAATTATTTGCCCTCTACTTTTCCCGGAAGCCTCCAAGGTTATTGACAGTCCAGACTGATGGCTACCGTCGCCATCTCCTCACCACCCCACCCCTCCATATTAATGTGTCCTGTCCCGTCTTCACAACCATTGAATACAGTGATTGGAATAAAAGCAGGAAGCTACTGGAAGGGGCTGGAGGGTGGGACGGTCATGCATTATGCAGAGTTTGTCAGCATTAATGCGAACAAAAGGTCACCAAGACTCATCACATTTATAATGGGGAGGGAACATTTGCTTTTTAGAATTTCTAGTGTCATAGTTAACCTAGGATGCTGCAGTGATTTTGTTTCAAGTTGAAGATAGTGTTCTTGCTATAAAAAAAAAAAAACTATTTATTTTTAGTAATGGTTGATCAACCTGTGTACTACCGGTTACGAGTTATTTCAGTCGTTTACCAGCTGCACTTGACCTTCACTGCCAAAGGCAGATCCACCCTTCTTAACTTCCTTTTCCACAGCCTGTTACAGTTTTCAAATGTTAGTTAAAGCATGAAAAAGCCTTGAAATGATAAATAGATGAGATATTCTAAGTATATGAGATACTTATCTTTTGAAAGAGTCTTTATTTTTATGAAGTGGGGTTTTTTTAATGAAGCATATATAAAAATGTGAATTGGTTTTCTTTTCTAAAGCAGTAATTTCATTAGAATTCTTCATGAAGAGAACCTATTTGTGGGGTGAAATGACAGCATGATTGCTATTTAAGCGCATTATTTTCAAATGGCAGAGACAGAGGCTCATGAAAGGAGAGTCTCTTAAATGGCTAATGTAACTAAATGTTGGACGAGATGGGGAGATGCTTGTCAGAATCCAGGGACTTATAGCCATGGGTGTCCATATTCTTCCCAGGAGCGGAAAGTCTTAGTATCACAGCTATTCAACTTCTATTCCCCTTGTATTGTTTATAAACATCTCTAGAACCGTTCTCTAGGTAACACATACACGTGCCTGGTCCTCCGCGTTTCCTCCTTCTTTCTGTCTCATTTCCGTTTTGTTCTGGGTGTTTTATTTTCCCCTCCCTCCCTTGAACAGTAACATAGCGGTTCACCCTCATGTGTATTACCGGAGTCATATTTTTGTTTCAAATGATGCTTGTAGCCTTCAACCCTAAAAGATCTGGGTAAATAAGTTTTTAGCCATCTACATCTTGTCATGCAAAAGAAAACAGTTCCTCCAAATGAATTCAGGAGCTCAGCCATAGCAACCAACATTATCAGGGTGTGCGCATGCGTGTGAGTTCGGGGGAAACCATTGTTTTGTCATTTCAGCCACAGACAGCCACAACCCAAGCTTTTTAAACACCCATTCTGTCATGGACATAGTTTTATTTCTAACATTTCTATAATCCACATTTGCTAAATCATCTAGGCAGCATGGTGTCTGTCAGTTCAAGTGAGCCTAGCCTGGAATGGGCATTCTCTCACCTACCAGCTGTAAAACTGTGGGCACATTTCCTAATCTGTCTGACCCTCACGTTTGTCATCTGTAAAACAGGGAAAATTCTGTCTACTTTTTGTGAGAAATAAATCTCTGAGAACAACTGATTCATTGTAAGTAAGTACTCGTAAAATCTCTTACCCATTTCCTTTCCCTTCCTTCTAAACAATTACTATTTAATATGCTCTACTTGGAAATACTGAATTATTAAATATTTTCATGTTTTATTTCTCACATCATTCCATGATAGTTGAGAAAAATACATTATAATGAAAACATACACACATCATGGATTAGCCCAGGCAAGCCCATTCTTAAACATCAATTCGAAGTCAGATCCACCCCTGGAGAAAATTGTGAGATAAAGTTTGCCTCTTCCAGCCATTGGCGTCTCCTTTACCCTTGCGTGACCTTTTCATTGCCTGTGACCGCCACAACCTCTTGCTGTCTCCAGTCATCCACGGTCAAGACTGCTTTCAGGAAAGAATGTGATAAACACTTCCATTACGAGATATAAATTATTGAAAAGGGTCAATATGAGAATCTCCCTGGCTCTTTTCATGTTAACATAAGAGAAAAGGATTTAAGCCCAAGCATTAACTACTAATTGTTGATTCTCACGTATTAATGAACTTTCCTGTTTTCTAACAGACTTTCTGGAACTTGTCAGTTATAAGTGTCCCTGAAAATTATAACTTTGAATTGGCTTTTTCCCCTCTAAGAGGTTACTTTTGATGACTTGTGACCCCAGCAAAGAGATCCACAAATCACTGGAAACCATTCCCTTCGGGCAGAAGCCCATTATACTTTGTGACCGGGTAGTCCGGTCAAATGCAGTGTCATCAAGGAAGGGCATTGGATGGTACGTACAGCACAGCTACTAGATATGGGTATTTCTGGCCGTCAGCATCTCCTAAGAAAGACATAATACGGCTGGGAAAAGTAGAGGAAAATAATTTCTACCTTCGATGCAAGATCAGTGTTATTGTGCCTTTCCTTAAAATCTTCACTTATGGAAAACACATGAAAGCGAATGAAAATCTCCTCAATTACTAGGATATCTGTTACAGACAAGAATATTTTTGTTTCTCCCAGATAAGTTAGAATAGTATTTTTCTCCAGAATCCGTAATAAGGGGAACACTGGGAAGACTCACTAATTGTCAGGAATCTCAGCTCTCTGCCAATTTTCTGTGTCTTTCTGTATTGTACTCTTCTGATAGAGGATGTGGGCCAGATATGAAAGATCAAGAAGCAGGAATAAAGAGGAATCCACTCACTGGCTAAATGTTCCCATGAAACATACGGATAATACGCTGTCAAACACTGGATTACATACTGCCGTGTGTGTTTACATAATTATGTCTTAGCAACTAGACTGTAAATTTCTCAGGGGTAGAGATGCCGTCTTATATTTTCAAATTCCCTGAAAGGAAACTCGCTAGTAGTTGACATTTCATAGGTTTTAAAGAAGTACTTGCTGAGTGGAATTGAATTTATGGTAAAGTTCCTTGCAAATTACTCGTGTAGATGCCAGATACAAACAGTAGAGGAGTTCATTGTGATTTTCTCTGGAAATCCCTTGGGCGTGACTGATGCAGTTTTCCTTGGACATACCTTTAGGATAACACTTTAATTCAGGCAAATTGGTACCACTGCATCTTCCTAAGAGACTTGTCCAGTTTTTGACCAAATCATCCGTCTACCCAAGGTTCTCAACTGGGGCTGATGTCACCAGCACAGTACCCTGGCATTCTGTGCCCAGGGACCAGGGACGCTAAATATCTTGAACGTGGCACATCACAGCCCTTCACAGCAAAAAACTGTTGTGCTCACAGTACCAATACGCCTCACTAAGAAACACTGGATTCCTTATAGCTTTTGTCCTTCCTACTATTCAGACCTCATAGTCCCACTCCCTCCTTGTATTCTACATTTAAGCTTTACTGAGCTACTTCTTGATCATGCCAAGCTCTGTCTACTTCTTTATCTTTGCAGATTTTGTTTCCTCTGCTTTTGTCCTACTTTCTCTTCCAGTGAATGTCTTCTGATCCCTCAGGACTCAGCTCAGGCACCATCTCCTCCAGTAAGCTTTTGCTGGTTACAAACCCAGACTGGGATAGGAGGCACTCTTAGATGCTTTCGAAGCACGCCATGACATTTAAACCAGTGAACTATGGTTGTCTGTTTACTGTCTGCCTTTCCTGGGCTGGAACCTGTTCAAGAACAAGTTGGATGTCCTAGGAACTTACGAGTGCCTGACACATACTGACCACTTAATGAATAATGTTTTGAATGAATCAATCAATCAGTGACATTTTCAGACAAGGATTAGTTCATTCAGCAGATATTAACCATGCACTTTTCATAACTTGAAAGAGTCCTGACATGGGGCATGCTAGGATATTGGCAACACTGGCATTGTGGATGGGGAGGAAGCCTTGTGCAAAGGTAGGGAAGAGGTAAGAAGAAGGGATAGAAGATTCTCCCTACTGTGGGTCTGGCTCAGACTGGATACCCTCAGGGGCGCCTGGGTGGCTTAGTTGTTAAGCGTCTGCCTTCGGCTCCGGTCATGATCCCAGCGTCCTGGGATAGAGCCCCATGTTGGGCTCCCTGCTCCGCGGGAAGCCTGCTTCTCCCTCTCCCACTCCCCCTGCTTGTGTTCCCTCTCTTAAGTGTGTTTCTCTCTGTCAAATAAATAAAATCTTAAAAAAAAAAAAGACTGGATACCCTCAGTAGCTCTAAGACCATGAGTGGGACATGACAACAGGTGAGCCCTGTCCAGGGCTGTTCGGAACATGGTCCTCAGACCTGGCCAGTCTCAAATAAGGCAAGTGCAGAAGTTGGAGTAAGATCTAGAGATTTTATAGAATAATTTTAGGTCTCTTGAATCTTAACAATAAAAAGGCTTTTTAACTTTTCTAGTCACTAATTTTTTTTTTTTTTTTTTAAGATTTTATTTATTTGACAGAGGGAGACACAGCGAGACAGGGAACACAAGCAGGGGGAGTGGGAGAGGGAGAAGCAGGCTTCCCGCGGAGCAGGCAGCCCGATGTGGGGCTCGATCCCAGGACGCTGGGACCATGACCTGAGCCGAAGGCAGACGCTTAACGACTGAGCCACCCAGGAGCCCCTCTAGTCACTAATTTTTATTGTATTTTAGGCGTAAATCAGTTCCTGAGGCATCTGAAATATTTTTCAGAAAGGAAAAGAAGAACAAAAGGAGGGAACATTCTTTTCTTCTTTTCTTTTTTTAAGATTTTATTTATTGATTGATTTATTTATTTGAGAAGGCACACAGGAGGGGGAGGGACAGAGGGAGAGAATCTCAAGCAGACTCCCCGCTGAGCATGGAGCCCAACATGGGGCTCGATCCCAGGGCCCTGAGATCGCGACCGGAGCCTTAATCAAGAGTCAGATGCGTAAGCAGCGGAGCCACCCAGGCACTCCCAACATTCTTCTCCAAAGCTGGTCTTCACCACAGGCCGCCTGAGCATCGGTGGTCCAGTAGAGTGATGATTTTCTCACCGGGCTCCGTATTGGGTGCCAAAGAAGCAGAAACTTACTGCCAATTCTCTCCCTCCTTCCTTCGGCTCCTGGGAAGGGAACGGCTAACTTCAGAGAAGGGCAAGTGGTGAGGACTAGGGTCCCCTCTGCCTGTCTGGAGTTCTGGCTAAGATGGAAGCACCTGACCAGAGCTGCAGTACCAAGCAGAAAACCAAAAATGAAGTCTCCCTGTGTGGCTCAAGCCTGCCCGTCAGGAGTGGCCTGACGGAGGAGCTCCACGGAATTTGGGGTGGCCAGTGTTCACCTCTAGCAGCAGGGTGTGTGGTGCCGTGGCTAATTCCAGCACCTGCCTCCCGGGGGGCCCGTGGCCGCCACCGATGTACCAACCACCCTGGCCGAGATTGGCTCAAGAACTGAGTGAGGCCGCCCGGCTTCGTGGGCTCTGGAGCTTCCTCGGCAGCAGCTGAGCGGGTCCTGGGAGGCCGTCGCTGACATGCCCAGGATGTGAGGAGCATCGTGCCAGGTAGGACGAAGACTCAGAGATGAGCAGTTCAGTTGAGAATTGGAACCGGAAGCTGAGGCAGGAATACAACCGGACCGCTTGAGGAGGAAAGGGAAGTAGGCTTCGGAGTAGAGCCGTCTTAAGGCATAAACATGAACTAGTTTGTGTGCAAATTCGAGCAAGGAAATGGTTTTTTTCACAGAATTATTACAAGAAGTTAGACACAGTAATGGCAGTAGTGCCCTTATTGACCGTGAAATAAGAAAGAGAATGACCCTCGTAAAGACTGTTGATGCACAGCGGGCTTGAGGTGCCCAGTGCTCAAACTCATAAGCTTTCCTGGCTAGAGTTCTCACTAGTGGAGAAACGGTTCCTGCCAGACAGTATGTCTGCTTCGTTTGGAATGGAAGCATAAATATCTAATTTGCCTTGTTACAGAGAAGAATGCATGATCTCTGCTGCATGTAGCCAGATAATCATTCCATCAGGCTCAAAATGTAAAAAGGTAGTTAATTTGCTGATTCGGCCTATTCCTCATTCTCAGATGGTGAAACCAATCTGTAAGTTCATATTTTATTTAGTCATATTTTATTTCTTGAAGCCGAAAACACAAGTTTGCTAGAAGATAAAAAATAAAAGCAACCAATAGTATATATAGGTCAGTCTACCATGATTTGGAAAGTTAAAAAACACGAACAGTGATAAATTTCTAAAAGTTTGTTTTTCCCTCAGCTTACCTCTATTTTGTAGGCTGGTTTTTTTTTTCTTTCTACCTAAGTGTTGCATCATCAAAGTGAGTGTGTCTGTCGTGATAAATGTGTCCCATGAATGCAAGGTAGAACCATATAAACCTTTAATATTTTCCATCACAAAAGCTCTTCTGTTCATTTCCTTGCTGGGCAAAAATGAAGATGACAGCCTCAAACAAAAGTTTTTTTGTTTGTTTTTAAGCAAAGTTGGCTTGATGTTATTTAAATTAGAAATTGATATTTTGTTTTTTTAATATACTGGGCTTTTATTTTTTAGCTGGTGTCGTCTTGCCAGCCAACTGCCATTCTGTGTGAGATGTTTCAGTTTCCTGATGTGTTTGTCATAAACAAAAGCAAATACGTTTTTATTAAACCATAAAAATGATCAGCTGTGCACTCTTACAGGGAATGCTTGTGGGCAGCCTAATTGTTGAATACTGTTTTCTTTCCACATTAAGTCAACCCGAAAGACTATTGATTGTACCAAACACTGTTTCTTAATGCCATAATTCTCCAGACCTGTGTCTCCAGGGACCCCAGGCAGGAGGGTAATTGTGTAGCTTACTGCTCTGGGTTGAATACCAGTGACAGCCTGTCTGGAATAGCTCAGGTCATAGAACAGCATATCTCACTATGGCTGAACCGCCTGCTACTCCTGGATAAAGCGGAGAGCATTTCCTTATTTATAGCTAACAGAAGAGGGAGTCTGAAGGTGAAAAAAAAAAAAAAAAACACCAAAATTTTAGTAGGCACATCATATTTGGAAAGAAACTAAAATAAATATGAAGTTTTAAATTTTGCCTTCATGCATGGAGATGTGCCCCAATCCTATTAACTACTTTGATTTGTATAGTGTTTCACACAAAGCACTTTACCTAAGAATCTTCTCAACACCACACCATATTCTCTTGAACAATTTCCATGATCCTCAGTTTTCTGATGGGTGAAAATGGGCATAAAATTGCAAGTTGTCCCATCAGTCCCATGGTTGGGGAGGTCAAATGACACAGAGCTTCCTCAAGCAAGTGTTCGGTGTTTTTCCTTCACTAGCGTGAATACAAGTCCCATGTATTCCATTAACAATTATTTCTAAAACAACTACCATGTGGCAGGTTCTGTGCTGTGAGCCAGGAGCCCCATGTCACACACTCGGAACGGATTCTGCAAAGGCGCAGTTCAGACCGATGCACCTGTTCTTAAACATGAAGGAAGCGAGACCATGCAGGCTGGGGCTGGGGTGAGGAGGGAGACAAGGAGAAAGCCATGGCTTCACCTATTTTCAAAGATTTCCTGTTTTAAGTATTCTTATTTGATTGAAACCAGAGATTTACAGAAAGTGGCTTCAACTTCATCAGTGGTCCAGAATTCGTTGTGTTGCTGGGCTTGAGTGCTAGGTGGTCATGTCCCCTTCGGTTACCTGGAGCCTTAAGGATTTAATGTCCTCCACAGGCTTCTGTGAGGTCTGCAGAGCCCGGAGGCGGGGAGCTCATTTGCATGCACAGGATTCACAGCCTCGGTTTCCAGGCAGGCACATTTTCCTTCCCCGAACAGTGTCCAAAGTGTGCAGATTTTCATGTTTGTTCTTAATGATGAAGAGCAGAAAGTCTATAAAAATTTTAAAGTAATAATGTAAATGTCTTCATTTACTGAGCTGATCTTTTCACATTGAGAATAAATATCTGCTCTGTAGTACCTGCTTAAAAAGAAAGGGTAAAGAAGATTCCAAAAGCTTTGGAAAGTTATTATTAGAAAGGATATATATATTTTTCCTCCCGTGAAACTGTGTTAGCAACATCCCAGAAAACTGGAATTCTCTATTAACCCCTAGGTCAAGCATCCATCTTGACACACATCTCTTTTATTCCATCTCCTTTATAGAGGAGCAGTTTATTCTTAACTTAATTCCTAGCTTCTTTTTAGGGAGCGTTCAAAGTTAATCTCACAAAAGAATAGTAAATCAGACTTGGCAATCTGTGGTATTAGGGAATAGAATGAAATCAAGTAATTTTAGTATTAGAAGGAATCATGGAGCTCATCTTATCTAACCACTTCATTTTGCTCTGAGGCTGCCCTGGCTCAGAGAAACTAAGTGTCTCTCTAAAATCACGTGGCTGATTTGTGGCTGATCCTATAGCTCGAGGCAACACAGTGATATTTTCTAAAAGTTATGGAGGACGAGAATGTAACATTTCTTTTTTTATTTATTTATTTATTTATTTATTTATTTATTTATTTATTTGACAGAGAGAGACACAGCGAGAGAGGGAACACAAGCAGGGGGAGTGGGAGAGGCAGAAGCAGGCTTCCCGCAGAGCAGGGAGCCCGATGCAGGGCTCGATCCCAGGACCCTGGGATCATGACCTGAGCCGAAGGCAGACGCTTAACGACTGAGCCACCCAGGCGCCCCTAGAATGTAACATTTCTTATTAAAATAAATGCATATGAAAAGTGGCTTGGAGATTCTGCACTTCTAAACTCTTTGTATCCAGAGTTGCTCCTTTCTACTTAATGGGAGTGGACGGTGTGTAATATGGTTGCCTAGTAAGAGAAAATTTATCATCAAATATCCCTTTGGGAGTCAGGGACCAGGCATTTGCCAGAGCTCCAACATGCACCTTCTGGGTCTTGGGTTTTTACCTACTCTGAAATTAGAATAATAAGGGGGCTGCCATGATCGATTGACAGCTCCATGGAGCACCATTCTTCCATTAAAATTCCCCAGAATGTTGCAGTTTATATCCCTTAGCCCAGAGGAAAAAACATTTTTGATCTCTGACTCTAACCTTTCTAATCTATCCTACAAATTCCAAAGAAGGTTGAGCTCAAAATAAATGTGGCAAGACCCACCTGGAGCCCGTTGCCTTCACTCTTAGCCTTATGAGTTTTGGAATGAGAATATGTGGGATCTTCTGGAGCCTCTACTGTTATTCCTGGGAGAGACTGGTCCCTCTGATGTATTCTCAAACTTACCTTCCTGTCCAGGGTTCCTTCAAGTCTCTGCTGTGGTCCAGTGATCAAAATAAACCTCCTGTCTCCTGCACTTTCCCATCTGATAATCCTGGTCCCCATCTACAGTTGTGGGAGCCTGAAGTCGCCCATGGCCCATAAGCAGTAAGAGCTGTGGATGCCATGACCCAAGGCCCTTTCAGCAGGCACAGGCAGGGAGTTGACTGCGGGAAATGTCAGTGCCCACAACCTGCTGTCCAACAAATAGTTTCTTGCTATGAGTGTATCACACGATCCAGGTGAGGACCAACTTGGGTTATTTTCAATACATGAAGATGTTTTACTGAGATGCTTCTTTTTTTCTTCACCTTAGTAGTTATTCAATACTTATGTTCATACTCTTTAATTAACCACATGACAGTTGACTCTATATGCATGCTACTATTGACCAAAATGTGGAATAAAAATCTATAGACAGTCCCCAACTTACAGTGGTTTGACTTACAATTTTCCGGGGTTTTTTTTTTTTCCCCCAAGTTTTTATTTAAATTCCAGTTAGTTAGTAAACAGTGCAGTATTAGTTTCAGGTGCATAACCTACTGATTTGTCATTTAAATACAAAACCCAGTGCTCATCACAAGTGCCCTCCTGAATACCCATCGCTCATTTAACCCATCTCCACACTCACTTCCCCTCCAATAACCCTCAGTTTGTTCTCTATAGTTAAGAGTCTGTTTTATGGTGTGCCTCTATCTTTTTACCCCCTATGTTCATCTATTTTGTTACTTAAATTGCACATATGAGTGAAATCCTGTGGTATTTCTCTGACCGACAAGTATTCTCTTAGCATAATTCTCTAGCTCCATCCACATCGTTGCAAATGGCAAGATGTCATTCTTTTTTATGGCTGAGTAATATTCCATTGTATATATATATACCTCTTCTTTATCCATTCATCTGTCGATGGACATTTGGGCTGTTTCCGTAGTTTGGCTATTGTAGATAATGCTGCTATAAACATTGGGATGCTTCTTGACATAGAAGAAAGACTAACTTCATTTAATTCAGAGAATGTTCAACAAGATGAAAGTCTAGAAAGCTTGGGTCCTCAACTTTATAGTATATTGTCTTTCACTTGTTTAAAATGATTTTACCCTTTCATCGTGTGAAAAGAAGCACCACCACACGTATAACTAACTCTCTTACCAGATTGGCAAATAGAGTGTGCTGAGGACCTGTGGGGTTAAGAGGCCATTCTGGGGTCCCTGAGAGAGCAGGCCAGCACACAAGGGCTTAGATGTTAGAATAGTAAGAATAACAAAGCCTGACTTACAGCTCTGTTTCCACTGTCCATTCACAGGAGCCTTGAAAGTTACATTACACCAAGCTTTTCAGTTAGTGCAGCCAAGACCACCCTCTCTTCCTTTGGTCATGTTGGATTCTGTCTCTACTTTGATTTGAGAAGAAGCTAATTATGGGTTGATTTTTGGAAAGAATGATTAATAATCACTTCCATTTGGTGGAATGTAATCTGTGGAGGCAACATTAATGTTTTTACAACCTTATGAACAACAGAAGGAAGAAGGAAAAAAAATCCCTGTATACTCTTGCAACAAGCTATAAAATATTATTTAATCTTGAATAATTAAACAAAAACATTTTTACTCACATAATGTTACAATCATACTGCTAATACCAGCTTAATACTTACTTTTAAACTAATTCATTTTCTCATTTGTGGCAATCGAGAAAGGTTTATTAAATCTAATGACTGTTTTAGGATTAAGTAGGGGAAAACATGTTCTAATTACAGGGATGGATAAAAGCAAATTAATTAACCAAAAACGTGTATTTCCTTCCTCATAGAAGTCTGGTCAGCCATATCCGAGATGAACCTGGGTTACCTAGCTCCTGAGTTTTTTAATCATGTTTTTAGATTGCATTTTTTACTCCATCTGTACCATTAATATGACTGTAATTTCTGTCACAGTTGGAAGCTTCGGTTAATAAATGTTTTGTTTTGGAGGGGGTTGGGAAGGCAGACACGAAGACGGGAGTGTTTGTGAATGAACCAAAGGGAGGCTCTGCCTTCACTGAGGGGCCATGAAGGGAAATGTTGGACTTCCACAGCTGGGAACTTCCCTGCCCCATCTTGTAGCTACAATTACTTGGGAAAATAGTCTTAATTCATCCTTTAAAAAAAAAAAAAAGATCTAATAGAAAGCACAGCCATCAGCTAGTCAAGAATCTAAGTAGCCTCCTTCATATACAATAGAATATATACAGAAGAACATATAATTATTTTATAAAACTCATACATTTATTTTTTAATGTTTTGTAGGTCTTCAACAGAGCACAGATCATGGAAATAGCTTTTAGTTCCAAATAAATTGTTTTATCCTTTAAAAAAAAAAAAATACAGGTTTTCGGGATATGCTTTCCTTTTTTTTTGCTAGTAGGCTTTTCAAAACACTGTAGGCTTTTTAAAAGCATACTGATTATGTTTTCAAAATTTGAGAGAATGATCAGCATTTTTAAAGCATCTGATTGTAATTTCAAAAGAGTTGTGGTATCCTGATAAAAAGTCCATAGGAGTAGATAATAAAATGGGGCGGGGGGTGAGCAGGCAGGACACAATGCTAGCTGCGAACTATTAACCAAAAAAAACATACACCTACTTTTCAGAAAGAAAAAAGAAATTATTCATGACTAAAAAAATTAAAAACTATATGAGGTGAAGACTGAATTTTTAGTTAAGTCCCAGGATCCTAGGATGAGCTTCGACATCTGGAATCATGAGACACGTTGGCTTTAGTATCATGAAGGGAATATCAGTATTTATGCTGCCTCTGCTATGTGCTGGGTGCTTAGAGATACAAATGATTAAGACAGATTAATCTTGAGATAAAAGAGTAAGCCTCCCTCAAAGAATTGAGGCATAAGTAAGCATGTGGGGGACGAGGAGTTGCAGCAAAATAGAAAATGTAGAAATAGAAAACATTTTCTAAAAGGGGAACTTCTATAAGAAAATTGCTTTGGTAGACAATGGAAATAGGACTCCACTTGTCTGCTTGCAATAAGTTGTATCTAGTGGTCTTTTGACGTTTGCTGGCCCTAAAGCCTTTGTAAAACCTCAAATTCCCACACAGCCTTATGGCTTATAGTGGTAGCCCTAACTTAATGCTAATCAAAGGAACTGAACATTTAGAGTGGCACCTTCCAGCCTTTCTGAAGATGACTGTGAACACAGAGAGTAAAGAAGCCATGTGAAGATGTAAATAAACACTGGGAAGTTGGCTAAATTCACTCTTTAAATGGGTCCATCCCGGGGCACCTGGGGGGCTCAGTCGGTTAAGCGTCTGCCTTTGGCTCAGGTCATGATCCTGGAGGCCCGGGATTGAGTCCCGAGTTGGGCTCCCTGCTGATCGGGGAGTCTGCTTCTCCCTCTGCCTCTGTCCCTCAACCCTGCTTGTGCTCTCTCTTGCCTCTCTCTCTGCCAAATAAATAAAATCTTTAAAAATAAATAAATGGGCCCATCCCATCCACCAATCCTGAAGTCATTTGGGAATTCCAAACTGTGTGTCTCGAAAATAGCAAACAGACATGGGCCCTGAACACCCCAGTTCAAGTGAGTAGCAAGGATCTAAAGAATTTCCGCATTTACCGCACATTTACCAAACAGCACACACTTTCAGGAGCAAGAAAAAAATGGGTGTGCGGTGTTTTTAGCAAGGTGTTCCCTTACTTGCCGTGCTTAAGTGCTGGTGATTCCTGAGAGAGCACCTGGGACAAGCTTGCTCTCCTGGCCTCCGGTTCAGGACCGTGCTTTTGGCAGCACGGTCTTTTTTACACAATTCCACCACCAGAGAGAACAGTTCACCTACAAAGTTCACTGTACTGAACGTTCTGCTATATTATAACTAAGTCTTCACCTTGGGAACAAAACCTAGTCAGGGTCGTGAAGGTAAGTATGGCCAAAGCCTCCGCAAAGTTTGCTTGAAACTTGGCTGCTCCGGTCAGTTAGCCCGGCACTCTTATCAGTAAAACCAGTGACCTTGGAATTGATCAGATTAAGCATTCAAGTCCACTTAATATTTAAAGCACTTTCCGATAATTGCCACAAAGTCTTATTAAATACAGCAGCCCAATTTCAAGGTTGTCCTATCTGCTCCTTCCTGACAGGCTTTCCACATCCCACTGCCGGCTTTTTAACTTACTCTTCACCAGACTGAAATCAGAGTAATGAAAACAGTCAAACTGCTCATAAAATGTCACATTACTATGAGAGCACACATTATTTCTACAGATATTTTCTGTCAGTCACTAGATTTCTACTCGAATGACAGCAGAGCTTGCCTGGAACATGCTTTCAAAATGACAATCCCGTACTGTAAAGACTACTTCAGCAGTAAAATTTACTGATCTGTCCCTTTGATCTCAGCCCACAAAAGATACCAAATGTTACTCAGGAATAAATAAAACATTTATAGAAAAGGGGAGAAAAGGTTATATGCTTCATTTTGCTTATCAATGTCATTTCCAAGCCAACAATTTTATTAGGGGTAGGGTGACATGCTATTTTTAGTCTGTGGGGGAGAAATGTGACATTTAGAACAAATGTCATAGCATTTCTTCAATAAAAATCCATGCTGTCAGCCGCCTAGCTCTGGAGAATTACAGAAAAGCTGTGTTGAATCACGAGAGAAGCAACAATCATTTGACTTGTAGTTTAACCCCCTCAGACCCAGCCTCGGCGGGGATGGACAGCCGGAACCGTTGTTGTAGGTCGCATAGCTCCGGGAAGCCGGCCTGTATTTGCAGAGTAGTTCTTAAAATAACCCATCCCGTCCACCTAAGAAATGACCCGGTGCTCAGCCAAAGCTCTGTGACCTGTTTTGTTCGGTGAACCTCGTAGAGAAATGGTTTCTTCACAAACAAGAGAAGAACTCCCAATACTTAGCAAAAATAACTCTTCCACTATGAAGGCCAGAAAATGACTTTATTGACTATAAGCCATGAAAGAAACACTAAAAAACAGTAGCAGGGAGAATGATGAGAATGGAGTGTAGGAAGAAATAACGCGCCGTGAATATGGTTCTTGTCGTGGGACGTTTGGCCCTTATCTGCCCCACTTGGTTTGGCGTCTGTTCACATTCTACCATGAAATCTCCCTGGGTTGTTATTTAACTTTTCAGGGACAAGAGCCGTATCTTAACATTTCTCCCAACTCCCCACGGTGCCTAGCACAGTTCTTGATAAAACGACTGAACAATTAAAGCATTGGTTTGGGAAATATGGTTCATATCTTTTTTTTTTCCTTAAAGCTTTCTAGCCCTCCCCAGCATGCCACCCCCACCCCAGACACACCCGAGGATTCTTTTCAGCCTTGGCCTTTTTCAAGGCTGCATCCCGCTCACTCCGCCCTTACTCCGATGGAGTAGTGGTAACGGTCTGCTGGCAATTACCCATGCACTTCCAGATGGGGATGGCCATTTTTGTTAAGGGAGAAGATGAAGACATCTGTGACCTTTTCTTTTTGAAGTCCTTTCCTTCCCCCTTGCATACACGTGAAGTGCTTCATGCATGATCTTTTTCTTCCCTTCCTTTCTCGTAAAAGGTTCCTGTCTTCCTTGACAAAGCTCTTGTCTCCCTTTTTTGGGGACTCCTTCCTTTTGGCTTCCAGATGAGCAGAGTCATAGCCTCCAGTTTAAACTGCTGCCTTCTCTAATTCCCATTAAATTGCTAAATAGGAATGGAGCACTCGGTAGGTACCAGGCATTGAGCCAGGTCAGCAGGGTACATGGTTGAATAAGATAGAGTCCGTTCTCTTAAACAGCTCACAAGTGCGTCCTCAACCGGTGACCACGTCCACAGCTGTTCATCCCGCAAGCACTGCCTGAGTAAATTCAAGGGACACGGTGCCTACTAATGGCAGGCCTTGCTCTCGGGGAGCCCCTCGGGTGCACTGCTCCTCGAGCCTCTACCTGCAGTACGTCTCGTTTTGAACTTGTACTCGTTTCCTGCTCAAAATTACGAAGTAGGTTTTATATATATAACGCTTAATGCAATTTTTCTTCACTTACTGTGAAGCCATTTTGAAGGCAAAGACTGTCTCTCAGAAGTTGAATTACTTTTTATCTTTCGTGGTCATTGCCCAACACGGTGCCCTAAACACGGCATCTGGTGCAGCCGCTCGGGCTGGGTGCTGCTCAGCTCCGGGGGTGTCAGTCACATCTCAATCCAGGTGGCCTTGCACCGGTGCTCAAGAAGTATTTTTGTTTGAGTCTTAGGATACCAGCAATTTGTGAAACATCGTTTCATTTTCTGAAATTTATTTTTAACTCCATGCTCCTACTCTTTTGAATCCCCCTCTAGTATATAAAGCCATGTGAGTAATTGAGAGGTAGGTTCAGAAGTAGGTGATGTTTTGAAAATTCATTTTCATATGAATTGAATACATATGATTTAGTAATTTGTATATGCCCCCAATTATATTGCTAACCCGTTTTTTCTAATAGTGTTTTGACATGACTTTTTAACATTTGTTAAGTATATTGACAACCTCATTGGCAGGGTGGAGGTATGTGATTTCTTTTTATCGTCAAGCATTGTCATTTCTAACCATGGAGTCTCAAATACAAAGAAAAATAATTGCTCCCATATGGATTTATTTAAGACTTTAATGAATTAACCTGATGTCATTTGAACTTGGATTGCCTGTCTCTATTCTGATAAGTCAGTGAACATATGCCAGATTTGCTCTATTATGGTAGCTGAATAATCATCAATAGCAGTATTTTCTGCCAACTAGAATATAGGATGTCTCACCTCCATCCTTGTGTGCACATATGGGGGGAGGGGTATCATTCATTCTCTCAGCTGCCAGCAGAATTCCTCTTAGGCAAGGAAGCCGCCTCGTTTAGGAAACCGTCTTGATAAACAGTTTAATGGACACAGTGAGAACCTGAGGCTGTGAGTTAGAAGGAAGTGAGAGCTAACTGCTCTTTAGTAGAAAACTACAGGGACTCTTTCTCTCAAAATGTAAATGAGAGAAAGTGATAAAAGAGGGAGAAATAGTGGGGGAAGAACTAATATTCTGTTTGAGGGCATTTTTTCTCCTGTGTGCACTTACCCACAAAACTAAGTCAGAGGACCAGAAATTGGGAGCTAGATATGACCTTGAGAATACAAGTCCCCTTCCCCTTGATGTTTGAAGTCATTTGGGGAAGGTCACTGAGCTTTTTTGCATAAGACAAAGTGCAGGAGGTTGGAGCCTAGATCTTAAAGGGGCAGTGGGACCCCAGATGCCATCAGAGTTTCATGCATATTCATGTCTGGGTTTAATTCCCAGCTCTGCCTTTTACTAGCTAAATACTCTTGGAAAAGATACTTAATTTTTCTGCGTCTAAGTTTCCTTATCCATAAAAGAGAAATAATAAAAAGACATTTTTCCACTGGGTTCTCTTGATGATGGAACTAATACATGTGAAGAGATCAGAGAAATGCCTTCCATGGTAAGCGCCGTATCAATGCCCTGTGTATCACCCACACTTGTGCAGACGTGCATGTGGTGGAAGACTTGGGTTTGCTTTCTATGTGTGTGCTTAAAGTTAGTTACAAAGAAGTTACCACATATAAAGCCATTCTAAGGAATCATGTATGATTCAATATCCCCTCTCTCTAACCCCTACAGTTCTCCTTTAACTGTGCAAAGTGTCTTATACCTCAAACAGATCAAATGGTGAGTGATTTATTATCTTTGTACCAATATGATCGTGTATTTAAAAAGACCAGAATGTTCTCAGAGTCTTGATATATTTTCCAGTCCTAATACATTTGCTCTTTGAGAGAAAAAGTTGTGCTCTGTTTATAAAGCAGTGGTGTACCCAGGACTCATTAGACGTCATCTTTAAAGTTTTAATTGTTTGGCTCTTATCTACATGAAATGGAAAAGCAGTGTGCTTCGTAGAAGTTGTTAGCTTCAGTGGTTGCTAAATGCTATGCGTGTAAAATATTAAAATGCAGGGATCATGAAGTTATTTTGAGAATATAATTACTGTGTGCTCTGCCTGCTTCCTTTTAAAACCTTTAGGCTATTTGCTGCTGACCAGTTTGGGTCGCCGCTTATGTTCATGAGCATTGTTTGCCGTATTGATTACAATATATCTAGAAACTTAGTTCTAAAAAAAAACGATAATTCAGATCTACATAATCTAGAAAAACACTTTCCCCCAAGTAATTGCCTTTTGTGGTCTACTTTTTCTCCAGAATTACCCTGTTTTTAATCAGTGTGTATGTGGGGGGGAGGGGATGCAGGAGTTAAGAAGCTGTTATATTTAGTAGCGATTTCTTTTATACTTGTGGGGGGACTTTGGAAATAAAATATTTTGTTTCACCTCCACTCACGCTAGAAATAAAAACAGAAAGCATAGGGAGATGAAGGGGATAGATGTGGCAGCAGGAAGGGTGAGGAACTTGGTTTGAGGAGCTGCTGAGAAGCCTGACCCCACCCAGGACACCCCGTCCATCCCAAGACTCTGAGTTCCTCCGCCGCTCACCTTCCCAATCCAGCCCTTCTTCTCCATTTTCATGACCTCCCACTTTTGTACTTTTTATAGTTTACTGTTATTCCTTCCTTCATTTTCTGTCCTGATATGATGAAAGCTGTCTGAGACCAAGGATGGTATCTATTTGCTGCATCCCCAGGACTGAGAACATTTAGAAGGCTAATGCACATTTGGTGAATGGATTAGTTGATTCACTTATAAGTCACTTTGCAAGTGGCGATTATTCATTATGTTCAAGATATCCATTTCCCGTGCATTAGTACCTCATACATAAAATCTGTAAGGAGGGCAACTGGATGGTATTTGAGCCTTCCAAAGGGGCAGAGGAATATCACGAATCTCAGTGAATATAAATCTGTGAGGATGTTCATCGCAGAACTGTTTATAATAATAAAATATTATAAACAACCTAAATATCCAATACTAGGTGATGAGTTAAGTATGCTGCGTTCATGTGATATAATGCCACACAGTCACTGAAAATCATGTTGAAAAAGAATATTGAATGATGGGGGAAATGTTCATTGATATGTCAAAAATTGAAAAAGTGTTGGGGCGCCTGGGTGGCTCAGTCGTTCAGCATCTGCCTTTGGCTCAGGTTATGGTCCCAGGGTCCTGGGATCGAGTCCCACATCGGGCTCCCTGCTTGGCAGGAAGCCTGCTTCTCCCTCTCCCACTCCCCCTGCTTGTGTTCCCTCTCTCGCTGTGTCTGTCAAATAAATAAAATCTTTTCAAAAAAAATTGAAAAGTGTTATGAGATAACATAAATACATGATAGCAATTTTATAAAAATAGTAATTATTATACATTTATTTATACATACATTATACACCACAGTGTTAACAGTAGTTATCTGTAAGTGGCATTTTATTTCTGTGTGTGCACCCTTCTATATATTTTTTTTAATTTCTAAAACATTGAAGGCTTTTGTAAACAAGTAAAGAAAAAAGGGAAGTTTCCAGTGCCATTTGTAGAGAGGTGGGACAAGCCCGTGAGGAAGGAATGTGTGGGAAAGAAGAGAGAGCTAGGTCAGCAAGAGGAGGAGCCACTAAGGCATCCGTGGGGTGGGGGTGAGAGAATTCAAACCGCTGGAAAGGCTCAGAGCGATCACGTGACCCTGGGGGGCACGCTTGGTATGCCTGCCGTTGTACCAAGCCGTTTGCCGTCGGTAGGAGACAGAACCCTGCGTGCCCTGTAAGCTTGGACAAGGGCAAGGGTCTACTGTCTGCCTGGGTTGGTTTTTCGCCTAGGATTGAAGCACATTTTAGCCATGCATTAATTTGGCTCTTAGTATGTGTTTATTGATTTCTTTTTCTGCACCTTGTTCTTTGTTTCTGCAGTGATATTTTGAAAGATGGAGGGTGGAGTGGAAAGAGATGGGCTCTTGAGGTTGGCAGAATTCGGCAGCTAGGAGTTTGATCCCTGCTCTGGCACTCAAAAGCTCTGAGACGTTGGACAAATTTGCTTTGATGCTCTGAGACAGAAGTGTTGAAAATGAGACTAGTAACAGACCCCTTGCAGGATTTTAAACAAAACAAATGTGTAATAAAGTCGCTAATTCAATACCTTTCACAGTAAGGCAATAGACAGCCAATCAATGTTTGCTGTTGTTCTTAAGACGGTCTTTTCTCATCGTTCTTGATTACACAGGCCCGGTGTATCTTATAATTACAAAACCATATGCTTCTGCTGATGTCTTGTTTTTGTTTCTATAAATTTTTTTACTTAAGTAATGCAAAGAAAAACGGAGTCAAGAGCTTCACCAGTAAAAAGCAAGCTGCTCTGTTGGTTCTGAGTCATCCTGACCCAAATCAGGAGTTTGGCGGTACCTTTATTTCATCATGACATCTACCAGTCACCTAAACTGGCCTTATTGAAACAGAACAGTCTTTGAAAATGCAAGCACATCACTCAGCCTTGTTACGGGAAACTGGCAGACCCCTGGCTGTGCCCAGAGGGACTGTGATTGCAGTTCTCACTCCAGAAGCAACATCCTTCTGTCGTGAATTAAATCTTCACAGTCAAAATCTGTGTCTGCATGTGCTTGTTTATTTGGAAAAGAAATGTTATTCAGAAGCATCTTATTTATAATAGTTGTGGAGCCGTAGGGTATTAAGTGAGCCTAACCGTCGGCGTCGTGTGATGTCCATGGGAAGAGCCCTCGTGAGCATTTGTTTCCTTCTGGTTTGACCGTTGTTCCGGAGGCCAGCCGACGAGTCCTCCTGGGTACCTGTGCATGAATATGGTGTTGTACGTGTGTGTGTAGCACGTAAGAATATCGCACCCATTCTGTGTGTGGGTTGATGCGGGTTTCCGAGGACATGCACGGGGGTGAACCAGCTTCTCTATATACAAGGAGGTTTCTTTTTTTCTGGTTTCACCCAAACCGACGTCATTCAGGAGTGAAATGCCCTTCTCTTATCTCACATCCCAAGCTGAGTTCAGCATCTGGAGAAGCTTAAGGACCCAGTACATCAAATTAGCCTGCTCAAACTGTTGTTTATTGGAGCCCGTTTTGTCCTGTCAGCTCAGTGACAGAATGTCAGAGCTTTTCTTTCTGTGCCTTCAGCTTTCAGCATCTGCAAGGATCTGATATGCTGTTCTTGCTTTCCTGGGGTGGGCGGACTCACATGATCGTGATGAAGACTGCAGGCACCGGTGAGCTTCTTTACTAAAGCTTGGGGTGGGTTTCTGCCCTGCCGTTTCCCTTCCTGGAGCACAAACATACAGTCTGTTTTATGGATATGTGTTAGTTCCTTATCTGTTTCCATGTTTCTTCTGTTGAGACTTGAGTAATCACAAGCAAATCATGTATGATGGTATTCACAGAAGTATTGACAGTTTAAGTCTGGAAACGTGGTGTGAATTTCATCGCTAACTACAAATAACGTGGTCTATAATCTGAGTGATTCAATTTAGGTAAATAGAAATATTGCATCCTTTAAAACTCAGTCCAGAATAACTAAACATGCACATGAATTTCCCACTTAACTGTTTAAATCTTCAACCTCTAACCTTTATTTTTTCCAATGAGAAACATAATGTGTACCTACTTATGTATTTTTAGCTTTCTGTAATTATAGTCATATATATAATTGCATATGATTTATCTTTCCAGGATAAAGTTTCATTGTGCGAAAAGATGCTCTCATTTCTAAGATACAGCACAACATCTCTTATCCAGATAAAGGAGAATCCGCCAATGAAAAACACCACACTGATTACAGACCAGGACACATTTGCATGTTTCTACTTAAAACCGTCTCTGGCCCCGGGCAGCCCCCTTCTCTTGCCTGGACTATAGCAGTCACCTTCTGACTGTTCCCTCTGAGTTCATTCTAGTTTCCTTCTCAAGCCTCGTCACCGAGGAGAAACTAGAATGATCTTCTATGCCAACGAATCTGATTATATCACTTTTCTACTTAAAACTCCTCAGTGGCTTTCCATTCCTTTTAGGGAAAAGGCAACACCCCTTTGTGTGTGTGTGTGTGAGGCTGATTGTCTCCTCTGGCTCCCCCTGGCTCTCTCTGCTCCAGATACACCTTGCCTTCTGCTCCCTCCAGCAGTGCTGTTCCTTCCCACCCTGGGGCCTTTCCGTGCTGTTTCCCTGCCCCAAATGCTCTCCTCATCTTTCATCCCGTTCGTTCCTGGTCACTGCCAGAGCTCAGCCCCAGAGCCTCCTCAGAGAACCTTTCCCAGACTTGTCCGAGTAGACCAGGTCACCATCTGTGCACTCTCGGTGCGACAGGTGACGCTGCTCTTAACACCCATCAGTTAGCGTTTACACGTGTGTGGTTATCTGGTCACAGTCCCTCGCTAGATTGTAAGCTCCGTATGGACCAGAACCCAATCTGGTTTTACTCGCCCCGCTATCCCCAGAGCCCAGCCCAGCGCCTAACATAGGGCACATACTCGGCGAAGACTTGCGGAAAAATTAAATGAAGATAATCATTTCCGTACTATATTCTCTTTTATGAAAGCGTGTCCTCACTTCCCCTGGTCTACACATTTCTCACAGATAGCCGCTCTTTTTTTTTTTTATTAACATATAATGTATTATTTGTTTCAGGGGTACAGGTCTGTGATTCATCAGTCTTACACAATTCACAGCGCTCACCATAGCACATACCCTCCCCAGTGTCCATCACCCAGCCACCCCATCCCTCCCACCCCACTCCACTCCAGCAACCCTCAGTTTATTTCCTGAGATTAAGAGTCACTTGTGGTTTGTCTCCCTCTCTGGTTTCATCTTGTTTCCTTTTTCCCTCCCTTCCCCTATGATCCTCTATCCCTAAATTCCTCATATCAGGGAGATCATATGATACTTGTCTTTCTCTGATTGACTTACTTCACTTAGCGTAATACCCTCTAGTTCCAGCCATGTCATTGCAAATGGCAGGATTTCGTCTTTCTGATGGCTACATAATATTCCATTGTATATATATACCACATCTTCTTTATCCATTCACCTGTCGATGGACATCTGGGCTCTTTCCACAGTTTGGCTGTTGTGGACATTGCTGCTATAAACATTGGGGTGCATGTGCCCCTTCGGATCACTACGTCTGTATCTTTGTGGTAAATACCCAGTAGTGCAATTGCTGGGTCGTAGGGTAGCTCTATTTTCAACTTTTTGAGGAACCTCCATACTGTTTTCCAGAGTGGCTGCACCAGCTTGCATTCCCACCAACAGTGTAGGAGGGTTCCCCTTTCTCCGCATCCTCTCCAACAACAGATAGCCACTCTGAACAGTGACACCTAATCCACTTAGTTACCACGCTGTTGAGGTCCTTCATCCTTTGTTTTGTGTCTGCAGCGTAGACCCCTGCCCCAGGCCGGAGGTGGAAATTCAAAATTTCCCTCTAGTTCCACCGAGCATGGATTGGGTTTGAGGATATGTTTACATATACACAAGAGACGGAGACCAGTGACTTCCTAGCTACTCTTAAAAACACCTTTGCAGTAAGGCCTGATTATTTTCCTACCAGTGTACTTCTAGAGCAAGAAATGTAAAAAAAAAAAAACACACACTGTGATGCTACATGTATAGGATTTGTTCTTTGTGATTTGGGGTTACTGTTTGCTTTTGTCCAGTTGGGACAGTTTTCTGAGGAAGACTTTGCTTATTTCAGTGGTGTGTATGTAGCATATTCGTGGCCTATACGTATTTTGACAGATCCACTTGAAACTAGATATACCTAGGTTGAAAGTGAAAGATCTCTAGGAACCTTTTGGCTTTCAAATGGTGTGTGAGCCTCCTACCTTTTTGTCTTCATTCTCTCTTTTGCTTTTTTGAAAGGGAAGATGATTTTTTATTCACTACAATTTTTGGACATACATATTTTCACTTAAACAAAGGCTAATTCAGTCAAGAAAATGGCTACTGGAAATTTAGACGATGCAAATTAAAGCACAGTAAGAGTCGGTTTTAATACAGGAAGCCCCCTTTGTTGTCTGGCCAGGGGAGGTGCGGTGAAGGTAGGGTCACGGTGTACCGGGAAGATGACCCAGTGACACCAGCCCGATATTGCGTGTCAGCAGGGAGTAATTACCCTGCTCCTCGGAGTTAAAGACATCGTGGAAACCTTATATTATATGGGCCCATCTTCCTCAGGTACTTGACGAGGCGGTATTCCCCCCCCCCCCCCAAGATACCGTATAAGATTGACATTATCAGAATGAAAATAGTCTTGCTTGCAATATTTTCCTAAACAGCGGCAGATAAGAAAAACCCATTTTCTAAGTAACAGTGACTTCCTGCTTCATTAAAAGATTATTTATGTTCTGTAGAAAAACAGTATTGAGACGGTAGTTCCAACAAGCAAATTATATCTCCCTTTCCTATCAGTGTAACAGATAAACTGTTGGCAATAATAAGGAGATGCCCACTGAACTGGGAATATGCTGTTTTGAGAAAAAGAACTTTGTGGTGGTTTTAATCACTTTTTGCCTTCCAAGAGAACTTACACTTAATATATTTATAGGCGCGATCTGTGTTTTAGATTTACAATGTTTCTAAATATATGTTTTTAAATGTATACATAGAAATTAAATTTAGAGGAAAGAGTCTCAGAAATCACTCTTCTGTAAAGCTAACGTATAAACTCTGCTTCTACATTGCTTGCTTTATGGGCTTGGAGTAATTAAGCAGACATAATATACACGTAAAGGAATTTATTAGGCTTTTATTAAGGCTTGATAATTTGAGTTTCAGACTTTAAATCTCAAAGGGCTCATAATTGTCATTTTCTACTAAAAGCTACATTTAGAAAGAAGTTAAGCTATGGTGCTAGGGAAAGATGTGTTCAAATGGAAAGTACAAAGTGCTATTTTCATTAATTCAGCCCTTGAATTCAAATGTCTGTGTGCCTAGTGTGAGGCTTTTAATAATACAAGACACAGCTTCCACAAGTCAATTTATGCTGGTATTTTCTTGAAACAGTGTTAATTACAGGAAGGAGAGGTTTGAGATTGAGATATGCCTTGATAGGAAGGGAAAGATTGGTTTCAAACACCAAAAATGTGAGTGACTAATTTGCCAGACCAATTTAAATCTTAGAAAGGTTTTCAGTTTGATTACTGACTCAAAAAACACACTGGGACAGCTCCGGGACCCGGCAGGGTGAATTCTGGAATGGTTTGTAATACCAAATAGCTGTCTTCTGGTCAAACACAGTGTCCTTTCAGTTTTGATCTTTGTTTTTAAAATTCTGTCTGAAATGTATTAGTAAGTATGGCATCTTTGATTCTTGAGGGTGTTTTTTTTTTTTCTGAATACTAATTTATTTGGTACTGGAATTCTGTCTATGGAGACTGCAAGGTTTTGAACTTTCCTGACCCCACAAAATTTCTTCAAATTTTGCCTTAAAAATAATCCCTGATAATCAGGGAACATTAATTTACAGTTCTAGAGTCTACAGAACATCTAGAAGCATTGCCTGGTTGTCAAGACAACAGATAGGACACACGTCCCATCTTTTCTCCACATTGACTCCTAATTCCCCAGAAGGGTTCATCTTTGGGGGGGGTAATGAAAATGAACGTTTCTCCAACAGAGGCAACATTTTAGAATAGACCCCAGAACTGAAAACTGTGCCTTTGATTGAAAAAGAGCAGATGGGGCTCCGAACTGTAAGGCTCACTTTTTCCCTGAAAGCAGCTTTGGCCCCATGACTGGAGAGGAAATCCCACTCAGTAGAGAGTCCCTTCTCTGGAGCCAGTGGAAGACGCGGTGGTCGTTTCTGGGCTCCCGGTGCGTGGGCCCCCTGCCTGGGGTTTTGTTCTGTCGCCTGCTCACCTGCTCTGCTCCACCCCTGTCTGCAGGGGAGGGCGGGGGGGGGGGGGGGGGGGGCTTCACACACAAAACACCAGCCTGCGGTAGGGAGAGAACCGGTGGCAGCCTGCGGAGGGAGTAGCTGGAGCGTCCTGACTTCAAGTCACCGCCCTCCCCTCCTGGCTTATGCCTCCTTCCCACCCCCGTGGCCTCCCTTCCCCTCAACAGCTCTCTAACCAATCAGCCCAGATTCTCGTTCTCTGAAGGCTCCCAGGTCCCAGGCGTTTGCTTGAGGAAACTCAGAAAAAAGGTAGATGCAGGTGAGTTCTAAAGCAGATAAATCTTATCTTAAAGTCTGTGGTCTGAAAATGGTGCTGTCTTTTGTAATGATTAGTTGGGCCCCCCTGCCCCCAGCCTTGCCTCTCTACCCCTGTCTAAATTATAGGCCCAGAAGGATCTGACCCAGGGCTCCTCACTTTTGGACTCGTAAATCCTGGTCCAAGATGATGTTTTCATCAATCTGACATAAGAAAAATAAGGATCATACAATATAGTCAGTTTAAATTCACTATTTAAAAGACTCTCCTTTCAAATCCCTTTTTATTATGAAATACTAATATTTCATGTGGTCATCGATACTAAAGTTTCAACAAAGTTATGTCCCTACTCGTAAAATAAAAAGTATTTAACCTTATAAACACACTTTAAATAAAAACGCCTTTCAGCTCCCCCCAACACATACAATTTTACTAGCATTTAGAATCCAAAAGAGTAAGAATCATAGATCTAGCCAGAACACAAATTTAACCTTGTCACTGCCATGCCTCATACCCGACAGCGCCCACCATGACGTACCACATCAAGTCCATGGGGTGCTTGAACACAGGACTCAAAGGCCTGGACTGGCCCCGGTCTACCTGCCGTCCTCCCCTCCCACCATCTCCTGTCCTAAAACGACATGGGCTTGGTGGCACGGATCCACCAAAGGACTAGCCAGGTAGAAACCCATCGGTGATGACACAGTGTAAATTGAGAAGCTTCCCTTCATGAATACAGAGTCGGAGAACTCTCACCGTCTTAAGATAAGAATGTCCTCTCCTCTTTCATGGCCTTTTTCTGCTTGAACCAGCCTTCCCAGCCTGACATGCCTCGGTACCTTTTACCCATTTGTGAAGCTTGCCTCCCTGCTTAACATGAGCACGCCAGCCCCTGTGGTCTGTCCCTGTGCTTGCTGCTTTTATCGACGGCATGAGCACACGCACTGCCTTGCATCTAGTTTTTATGTCTGTCGCCATCACTAAGATGGAAGGTTCCTCAAGGTAAGGGATCTGGCTTTTTGGTCTTCGTGACCTCAGCTAGCACACCCTCTAAAGACTTTTTGAACAGAAACGAACAGAACAGACCCCTAAGATGTGGTTAATTGGTATGGAGGCAAAAACTCTTTCTTTCTTTCTCCCCAAGTGTCTCTGCAGAAAACGAGCCTTCTCCCGACTAAAACCTTATTGCAAAATGTGACTGACCACAGCTTTGGCCTCAGCAAAGACAACCTTCCAATATCCCCTTCCTCACATTTTCTGGCTCCTTAGAGGAAAGACCATCTTGTCTTTATTTAAATTTTAACTAGCCTTTCCTAAGAGTTTCTGAGCGGTTATGCCACTCCTAAAATCAGCTGCTTTTTTCCCCAACTCACCTAAAATGTGATGCCGAAATTTTCCTGTGCTACAGTAAAAAAATATATTTTTTTTTATTTAATATTATTAAAAAATTATTATTATTGGGTTTTAAGGTCAGACTATAAAGAGCCAAAAAACAGTTGAAAGATAACTGAAATATCAGATTATTTTTATTTACTCAGACTAGTTCTGAAACAATATAACAAGTTAATAGATTCTTTTATTTACATTTTGCGGTTTTAAAAAACTACTTATTAATAAACCCATTTTCTTTATTTTGCTTCATGGGGAAGGAAATATTGAAGTTAAACACTCTGGTTTGAGGACCGTCAGAGGAACGTAGATTAGAAAATTTTGTGGTGACATATTGTTCTCATTTTGTTTTATTTTATGTTTTAAAGCTTTTTATTTATTTAATCTCTAAACCCCATGTGGAACTCAAACTCACAACCCCAAGATTAAGAGTCACATGCTCTTCTGACTGAGCCAGACTTGTTCTCATTTTAATAAGATTTTTCATTTTATTCAATCAAAAGGTATTTCGTTAGCATTGACTGCCAAGCATGTGGCAGATGCTGAGGATAGAGGATAAAGAGAAAACCGATCACTGCCCTAGACAGAGAGGTTAGTGGGGGGTCAGTATTGTGCATTATAGAAAATTATGGGGGCACCTGGGTGGCTTAGTCGGTTAAGTGTCCAACTCTTGATTTTGGCTCAGGTCGTGATCTCAGGGTCCTGGGATCGAGTCCCGCATCGGGCTCCACACTCAGCAGAGAGTCTGCCTGAGATTCTCTCTCTCTCCTTCCACCCCTCCCCCCTCACTTGCTCTCTCTCTCAATAAATAAATAAATCTTTAAAAAAATAAATTCTTTACAAAAGAAAATTACAGAACAGTGGGTGGCATGCTGTCAGTATGATAATGGAGAAGAGGGGGTGACTTACCTCCCTGAGGATGGGGATGACTTAAGTTTCACAGAGGAAGTGAAGCCTGAGCTGAACTTTTTTAAAAGACAAGTTCAGTTTTAGGGCGCCTGGGTGGCTCAGTCGGTAGAGCGTCGCACTCTTGATCTCAGCTCAGGTCTTGATCTCAGGGTCGTGAGTTCAAGCCCCACATTGCGCTCCATGCTGGGCATGGAGCCTGCTTAAAAACAAGCAAACAAACAAAAAATGACTGACTAATTCAGTACTTAGGGAATTCTGGAAGCAGATTGCCTTGATTCATATCCTGGCTCTTCCATTTATGACCCATGTGACCTTCAGAAAGTAACTTCACCTGCCTGTGCTAGTAGTTTCCTCCTCATTAAATGGAGGATAAAAGCAGGACTTACTTCATAGAGTCTTTGTAAGTATCATCCACATTTAAGTGACACATTAACATACTCCGAACAGTGCCTGCCCCAGAATTAGCTTTTATTACTATCACGAGTTGACCTGATCATTGAATTAGGAAGAGAGGAGTAAATGTCAGGGTACAGATATATGAGAAAGCATACCGTGTTCAGAGAACTTCGTGTAGCTTTTCAGCATTTCCAGCAATTCCAAAAAGGAGGTTTTACACCCAAGAGTGAAGTGAGGTGAAAAGTGTGCAGGTGGGCGGGATTTGAACTTGATGCTGAGGTGATGGGACCCACTCACAAGTTTAAGATACTTAGATTTGGACTTCGTGAAGAACATCCTCCTACCAGTTTTAAGGCTAGGAAAGGGACAGATAGGGAGAGACTGAGGATAAGACAAAGTGGCTGGTGGACCGAGCCAGGCACGAAGTGGCTCAGACCTGCAGGGGTGCTGGGGAGAGGCTCGTTGCTTTAAGACCTTCCTGATGGGCCAGGTCGTTCAGTGCACCAGCCTCCAACCAAACCACATGTTAGTACGCACCTGTCGTCCTCATCTTGAATCTGAACTATGGAAACACTTTAGGTGGACTAAGGCTTAGCTTTCAATAGATTAATCATAGCTGAGCAGGGAGCCTAACACGGGGCGATTCCAGGACCCTGGGATCATGACCTGAACAGAAGGCAGACTCTTCACCGACTGAGCCACCCAGGTGCCCCAGTTTTAGTGAAATTTGTGAGCCAGGTGAGAAGGAATTGGAGTTGCAATGCTGTTACATTTTAATTTTCAAGTTGCCTTTCCAAAGTATTCCTGCCAAATGTACTGTCAAAGCTGACAGTTGATCAACTTAATTATTTCTCATGAAAGTGCTACCAAAAGTAACCGTCACCTAGTCACATGAACCGTGGAAGGACTATTTAGTAAATATCGAAAAATATTTCATTCATAGAAACAAAGACAGCAACTAATTTAAAATAGGAGGATCTTATCTCACAATGGCTTCTCAGCTCCCAAGTTTGTCATTTGGCCTGTGTCACCAAAAGTATCGAATAATTTTAGACCTTACTGTGCTCAAGAATATACACTCTGTTCACATCAAATTTATGGGAAGTGCAAGAGCCTCTCTGTTCTATTCTGTGACCTTCCTTGGACACAATGAGAACGCCTGCTCTCCGGTGACCACTGCAAAGCTTGTAAACTGACCAAGTGACCAAAATTCAAAGTATGTTATAAATGGATGGCCAGTTGATGCTTCTTGTCTAACATATTCTTCATTGCCAGTGAAGTAAATTAAGATTGTCATAGATTCCATTCAATTTAATAAAATTCATTTAACATGGGTCTTCAGAAACATTACTCACAGTGACACAGGACCTGCGGGCCAATGTCGGAATATCTGTCTGAGCTTCTGAGGCCTTCTTTTTTTTTTTTTTTAAAGATTTTATTTTTATTTATTTGATAGAGCACAAGCAGGGGGAACGGCAGGCAGAGGGAGAAGCAGACTCCCCACTGAGCAGGGAGCCCGATGCGGGACTCGATCCCAGGACCCTGGGATCATGACCCGACCTGAAGGCAGGTGCTTAACCGACTGAGCCACCCAGGCGCCCCCTGAGGCCTTCTTTCATCTCATTCTACAAAAGCCCTTGAAACTGTTGTGTGCTGATAAATAGACTCTAGACGAGCATACCCAAGAAGGTGACCAGATTACAGCAGCTTTGTGGAATTGGCAGAGCATGATTGTTTGACAGGAAGCCCGAGGGATGGGGGGTGAGGTTCCAGGCTGCATTTGGGACACCCTGTGTGTAGCCTGAGATTGCGGTTGACCGCAAGGGACCACGATGACTCGTGACATGAATACAAAAGCAGAAAACGAAATCAAGTCAATCGGTGTGTTCTTTGAGAAGGTGATAGACAGCTTGTGACACCAGTGAACTCAGCCTTCTACTCCTGGTGAGAAGCAGGTTCCACACAGGTTACAACCAGGTGCTCGAGCTGGTTCATCAGTGGTCTTAGGAAGGGCACTGGGATTAAAGCAAGATGGGATCATTATCAGGGTCCCAAAATGTCAACCAGCCTGGAAAGACAACTCATTTGAGCAGATGCTCTACAAGTAACATATGGAAGCTGCAGAGAGATTAATTTTGATTCACTCTTGGGAAGAAACTTTAATACTTAACTGACATAGCCGCACATGAGGAAAATTTTTTTGTGTGTAATTACACATTTCCTTGGATTCAGAGCTATTGTCTCACAAATCAGAAAGTAATACACCACAATTGGGAAAAGTTGATGGGGTAATTTCAAAATAAAAAGCATACCATCTGTTTCTGCAGGCTAAAGGGAATATTCTAAAAATCAGTGTAGTTTTGAAGAACTATAAAAACAATTTCTAATGTATGCATAGCCCGTGTAAAACGGGGTTTTAGTAGTTTTCTTGTAGTTAATACATTTACCCCCAAACCAACAGTGCTTCAATGTTTTTCTGTATCTCCATCTTGCTTCTAATACCCATCTCGCTGCTTATCCCTCTCTCTTTCTCCTTTCTTCCTCCTTATAAATATCCTCCTTCACCAAAACATAAATATGTAAGTGCCAAGGCAGCCGATTTAATGTAGATAGACCCCTTGGGCTATGAGACAGAGTTCCAGGTCAGTGAAGACTTGTGAGAAATTCATGTGAGAAGCAATGAAGAAATTACTTATTTAGAGAAAGCAGGAACCTACGCAAGATCATTTTTATCAGATGAAAGGAATGCCAGAAAAAGCAAAATAAGATGGTCTACAACTTGGACATTAAAAATAAATATACAATTAGAATATTTTACAAAAGCCACCCCATGACAGTAACAGGGATGAGCAGATATTACAAATGCCGTGCACCTGTGTCCCCACTGAAAACCGGTATAATTTAAAAAGTGATATTTACCGACTAGCGTAACCCTCGGTGGATTTGTCAGTTTTCTGACAGGAGGGAGAAAAAAATGATAGAAAAGCCATCAAATGTTTGATGAATGTAGATGAATTCATACCTACCAGTGAGAGAAGCAAAGTACCAGCGAAGACAGCTAATAATCTGTGGAGCATACAAGTGAAGTTTAGGGTCTGCTTGCTGTCTGCAGCTTTGTCTGAGAGCACGCCTAAAAGCATGCCACCGAGGGGGTCACCAGGACCATGTTGTAGGTTAGAAAAGATGGACTGGTTGACCGGAAGAACATATAATACTGGAGTTAGGAGAGAAGATTGCAAAAGTAGTCTTATTTATCATCTTATTCCATATATATTACCTACTCAAGGTAGGTCTCCTTAGTTTGCAGGTATCCTTTCTTTATAAAGTATGGAGGGAAAAATCATGACACTGATTCTAAGATGTTACTGATGCCGTGAACATCTTTCACTGATATTATTTTTTTTAAAAGATTTATTTATTTGAGAGAGAGAGCACGTGTGAACAAGGGGACAGGCAGAGGGAGAGGGAGAGAGAATCTTCATCAGACTCCCTGCTGAGCATGGAGCCCGATGCGGGGCTCCGTCTCACGACCCTGAGATCATGTCCTGAGCCGAAATCAAGGGTCAGAAGCTTAACCGACTGAGCCACCCAGGTGCCCTCGTTGATATTTTCATATGTAGGGTAGGGAAGACCTCACACCATTTACAGAAGCTGAGAAAGATAGTACCCTAAATTACCAAAACTGATTACATTGCTTTTAGCCAACACTCTTCAGCTATTTATAAGACCCGTCAAGTAAAAGTCTGTTTGCAGCTCTCTCATTAATTCCCAGAATTCTTAAATTCTGTTAATAATAAATAGAAAGCTGAAATAATATTATAAGCAAAAATCACAACATGAGGAACAGTAGTTCTGATGATCCATTTGATTATACACCTTTATTAGTAGGATATTTTAAGATAGGTTTTTTTTTTTTTTTAAGATTTTATTTTTTAAGTAATCTCTACACCCAATGTGGGGCTTAAACCTATAATCCCAAGATGAAGAGTTCCTTGCTCCAGCAATGTCCACAATAGCCAAACTATGGAAAGAGCCAAGATGTCCATCGACAGATGAATGGATAAAGAAGATGTAGTATATATATACAATGGAATATTATGCAGCCATCAAAAGGACTGAAATCTTGCCATTTGCAACGACGTGGATGGAACTGGAGGGTATTATGCTGAACGAAATAAGCCAGTCAGAGAAAGACGTGTATCATATGATCTCCCTGATATGAGGAATTCTTAATCTCAGGAAACAAACTGAGGGTTGCTGGAGTGGTGGGGGGTGGGAGGGATGGGGTCTTTGGGTGATGGACACTGGGGAGGGTATGTGCTATGGTGAGTGCTGTGAATTGTGTAAGACTGTTGAATCACAGATCTGTACCTCTGAAACAATACATTATATGTTAAAAAAAAAAAAAAAAGAAGAAGATAGCAGGAGGGGAAGAATGAAGGGGGGGAGATCGGAGGGAGAGACGAACCATGAGAGACTATGGACTCCTAGAAACAGACTGAGGGTTTTGGAGGGGAGGAGTGGGGGGATGGGTTAGCCTGGTGATGGGTATTAAGGAGGGCACGTTCTGCATGGAGCACTGGGTGTTATATGCAAACAATGAATCATGGAACACTACATCAAAAACTAACGATGTAATGTATGGTGATTAACATAACATAGTAAAAAAAATTAAAAAAAAAAAAGAGTTGCTTGCTCCACCAACTGAGCCAGCCAGGCACCCCCTTAATAGCCTTTTTTTTTTTTTTAGAGTGGGGAGGGGCAGAGGAAGAGAGACAATCTCAAGCAGGCTCCACGCCCAGCACAGAGCCCGTCATGGGGCTCAACCTCACGACCCTGAGATCATGACCTGAGCCGATGTTAAGAGTCAGATGCTTAACCAACTGAGCCGCCCAGGCACCCCTGAATAGCTTTTATATGACTGTTACTAAAATGCTTATTATAGGGGCACTTGGCTGGTTAGTGGGGCTTGTGACTCTTGATCTCAGGATCATTAATTAGGCCAAGCCCTGTGTCGGGTATAGAGATTACTCAGATAAATAAACTTCAAAATAATAAAATGCTTGTTATAGAATATCTGGAAAATTTTTTAGAAAGAAAGAAAAAATATTAATCATCCATAATCCCACCACCCAGAGTTAACTATTAAGACCTTTTTGGTATATTTCCTTCCTTTAGACTATGTTCATTTATTTTATTTTATGATGCTGGCTACTTAACTTATTTTTTAAAATCGTATTTTGAGCATTGTTTTGTGTTACTAAAGTTCTCAAAACCCTTTTTTTAAGTGGCTACAGAATACACCATTGAATGGATGCATCTGTTTATTAACTATTCCTCTGTTGTTGGACAGATTGTTTCTAATGTTTTGTTATTATAAATTACCCCATGATACACATCTATAGACACATTTTTTGGTTTCAGTGGCCATTTTATTTAGATGCATTCCTGGAAGCACAATTATTAGGTTGAAGAGTACAGATATTATCAGGTTAAAGGGTTTTTGCTCGATGCTACCAAATTGTTTTCTAGAAAAGCTGCCCTATGTACACTTTCACCCCAGACTAGCCTTCAGTTTCAAAGATTAATTTTTTTTTTGTATTAATGAGTGGTTCTTTTAATGTGCTGTTGTATTTATTTTGCTTATATTGTATCCAGATTTTTGTTCTGCATCAATACTCAGAAGACAGATTCATGTAAGTGGGTCTTAAATTGAGCAGGAGGATGGGGGAGATGATTCATTTAGGAATCTCATCAAAACCATGAACCTTCCTCTCAGAAAATGAACATACTGACAGGATGCAAATTCTTACATATTTTAAGGGGACCTGGGGTAGTCCCTATAAAATATTGTTGCCCATACAATACTAAGTGCTCCAGATGGATTCTTTCATTTTACCCTTACAATCCAGGGCGTCATGGAGGAAAGTACCTCACTCAAAGGGGCAAAGCTAGTAAATGGTAAAGCTGGGATTCAAAATCCAGGACCTGTCGTTTTTAACCATGTTTTTTTACTATCTTGAGGTCTTAACCTTTGTCTTTATTATTCTTTCTTCATGTTTCTTTTTTCAGTTGTTTCCAGTCATAGTGATGCTGGCTTCCTAAAACCTAATAGGGTAATCAGCCATATTTTTTCTGTGCTCTGGATTTGTTTCCTGTAGGATTAGGTTATCAGTTTCTTAAAAGTTTAAGAGTTCATGGCTCAGAAACGTTTTTGCCCAGAGTCTTTGAAGAACAAATTGTTTTGTAACCTTTTCAATTGCTTGTATGCATATTGGGCTTTCTTTTTTTCTTTTTCAGTCAGTTTCTATAATACATTCCTATAATAACTACACATTACATCGATTTTCTTTTTCACATTTTTTAGCATACAGTAGTATATAATATTCTCTTGATTATTAGCATGCCCTTTTCATTCCCCCATTTTGTCTTTTATGGTTTTTTACCCATGATTGGTTTTGCTAAAGTTTTGTCTGCTTCAGTATTGATTTGTTGTTGTGTTGTGTTTTGTTTTTGTGAGACTCCCCACGAACACACACATTTATACATATACAAATATGCTTGCATGGTTAATTGTCCATATTTTTGTATTTTCTATTTCTGTTTTTAATTGAATTCCTTTCGCCTACATTTCTTGGGGTATGGCTGTTCTTGGGATGTTCTTATTTTTCTAATTTCTGAAGTGGAATATTTGTTACTTGTTTTATTCTTCCAAATCTTGTTCTTCCATATCTAGTATATAGTGTTTTGATCTTTTTTATTTTCAAGTTGACTTATTTGGAGTTTTTCTTTCCTCCTTTATTCAGTGATTATTTAGAAAAGTGTATGTAATTTTCATAGGTGTTATTTTCATAGGTTAATTATTAAGTTTTTGGAGAATTAGAATCCTAAGTTAATTCTTTCAAGAAGTTTGACCATTGTAGGGAGAAATGAACATGAATTGACACCCATATATGAGAAGAGAAGCCTGAATTTACATGTTAAATTCAATTCAGCAAATATTTATTAGCTGTCTACTGTGCACCAAGAGCTGTGCTAAGTAGTAGGAACACGGTAGTGTGAAAGGGTAGAAATAGTTTCTACTGTCATGAAAATCTTAATTCTAGTAGAAAACATAAGTATACAATTACAGGAAATACAATGGAATTAATTGAAAAACTAAGAAGACAACTGAGTATAAGCCAGCTACAAGATCCCATCAAAACCAAAATTAACATAATAGGACAATTTAAAAGGACATATAGGTCCGTGGGACAGACTAGAGAACCCAGAAATAAACCTTACGCATATATGGTCAAGTAACTTACAACAAAGGAGCCAAGAATATGCAATGGGGAAAGAACAGCCTGTTCAATAAATCGTGTTGGGAAGGGGCGCCTGGGGGGCTCGGTTGGTTAAGTGTCTGCCTTCAGTTCAGGTCATGATCCCAAGGTCCTGGGATCAAGCCCCGTATTGGGCTTCCTGCTCGGCGGGAAGCCTGCTTCTCCCTCTCCCTCTGCTGCTCCCCCTGCTTGTGCTCTCTCTCTCTCTCTCAAAGAAATAAAAATCTTTAAAAAGAATGTTTACAAAAAATGGGATTGGGAAAACTGAACAGCAACGTGCAAAAGAATGAAACTGGACCACTGTCTTATACCATGCACCAAAACTAACTCAAAATGGATTAAAGACTTGAACATAAGACCTGAAACCATAAAACTCCTAGAAGAAAATATAGGTGGTAAGCTGCTTAACGTAGACCTTGGGGATGATTTTTTAAATCTGACACCCAAAGGCAATTAAAGCAAAAACAAACAAGTATGACTACATCAAACTTGAAAAGCTTCTGCACAGCAAAGGAAACCAACAAAAACAACCAAATGAATGGGAGGCAGTATTTGCAAAGCATATAGGTGATAATGGGCTAATATCCAAAATATGTAATGAACTTCTACAATGTAACAGTAAAAAGACAAAGAATTCAATTTAAAAATGGGAAGAAGATACGTTTTTCCAATGAAGACATGCAAATGGCCAACAGGTACATGAAAAGATGTTTCACATTATTAATCATCAGGGAAATGCAAATCAAAACCATATTGAGATACCACCTCACACCTCTTATAATGGTTATTATCAAGAAGACAAGAAATAACAAATGTCGGCAAGGATGTAGAGAAAAAGGAGCCCTTGTGTGGTTTTGGGGGGAATGCAAACCCGTGCAGCCACTCTGGAGAACAGAATGGAGGTTCCTCAAAAGTTAAAAATAGAATTACCCTACGATCCAGCAATTCCACTTCTAGGTGTTTATCTGCAGAAGATGCGAACACTAACTCAAAAAGCAGTCGCATCCCCATATTCATGGCAACGTTATTTATAATAGCCAAGATATGGAAACAACATAAATGTCCATCAGTGGATGAACAGATAAAGAAGTGGGGGGGGGGGGGGTGTGTGTACGTACATACTACATACACATACAATGTAATTTTATGCAGCCATAAAAAAAGAATGAAATTTTGACATTTGCAACAACATGGATGGACCTTGAAAACATTATGCAAAGCAAAATAAGTCAGAGAAAGACAGATCCCATAAGCTCTCTCTCATATGGCCAATCTTAAAAAATACACACACAGGCTCATAGGGACAGAAAACAAATTGGTGTTTCAAGTGAGGTAGATGAACGGCGTCAAAAGGTAAAAAGAAATCTGGGGAGGTAACAGGTTGGTAATATGTGAAACAAGACATGTCTTGAGTTAATTGGTGAAGCTGAGTGATGATAAATTGGGTTCATTATACATTCTTAAACCAGAAAAACAACTACAGAAGTTCCTCCCTCATATCTGCAGGGGATGCATTCCAGAGTCCCCACTGGATGCCTGACACCACAAATAGTACCAACTTATATATGGAGCTTTTTCCCATATATACGTACCTGTGATAAAGCTTAACTTATCAATTAGGCACCATAAGAGATTAAGAACAATAACTAGTGATAAAACAGAACAGTCTGTTCCATACTAACCTGGCAATTAAGGAAAGCTGTGGAACCACTTGTCTTTTTTGAGTCTACAGAATACACGGGTGACTTAAGTATGAAGTTAGACCTGGAAACACCCTCAGGTGACTTTCCAGGAGACTGTTTTCTCTAAAAAATACAGTCTTTTTCTGGAACTTTTAAAATCAAAATTATAAATTAGTTTCTCTTAACTCTAGTTTGTCTTCTTACCTCGTCAGTGTAATGCTTTAGTAATCAGAAAATCAAAAGCATTTCTAACTTGGCTGTCTTCCACCATCACTAACTGATTCTTTAATACATGATACATTTGTTTGCCTGCCTGAGAGATACTTAAAGTAAACAAGTTTTAAGGAAGGAAGGAAGAATAGAAAAAGACCTCATTCACAAAAGAAACTAAGCAAATACATAATCTCCTATAGGTAAAACCTAACAAGAAATGTACAAGATCTTCATGATGAAAACTAATGTTGTTTCAAAGAATATAGAATCTATTTCACTCAAATTTCAAAAAATCGTCTCAAAAATATAAAATATATTTAAGTTACGAAACCTAACACATTCCTGGATAGGGCAATTTAAAATAAGGATAATGTCAACTCTCCCCATATTATTCTATAGAGACAATATAATTTTAATCAAAGGCCCACCAGGGTTTCTTGATAAATTTTACCTACAAAGCAGTAAATGCTTCCATATAATGAATGACATGATAAAGGATTAAGATGGTAACTACACTTAATCGTGGTGTGCATGTCGTAATGTACGTAACTGTCCAATCAGTGTGTTGTACACCTGAAACTAATATAATATTGTACTTCAACTCTACTTCAATTAAAAATAAAAATTTTTTTGAAAGTTAAAAGGTAAGCAACAAAGCAGGAAAAAAATATTTGCAATAATTGTAATTCAGTAATTATGACTCAACAGAAAAATGGGCAAGGAGTTCAAGAATACATACGAAAGGTGTTTGTTCTGTCTCACTGGCAACTATGAAAATGAAAATCACAACAAAAATATTTGTTCACCTTTTACGCTGGCAAAGTTGTTTTGTTCTTTTAATTGATAATAGACACTGTGCTGGGGGTGGGACAGAAAGTACTCATATACGGCGTGGGAACGTAGAAATTGATAAAGCCATTTGCGGGCCAGTTTAGTTGTATGTATGAAAATCGTAAGTTTAAACGTTCTTCCTTCAACCTAGTGATTCCACTTCTAAAGAAACACTCACCGGTGTGTCCAAGGAGGCATGTGTTGTTGCTGGTAATAGCCAGAAATTGGAAACAAGCCAAACATCTATTAATAGGAAAGTAGTTAAATAAATTATGACATCTTCATTATATGGCCTCCTGTGCACTAATTTAAAAATTAAGTAGGGCTTTATGTGGTAACTTTCTCCTGAGAGCAGTGGGCGCCATTGTAGGGCTTTAAGTGGAGACGTGACATGGGCAGACTTGAGTGTAAATATTCTCTCTAGGTGGGTTATGGGGAATGGATCCGGAAGCCGGAAGATAGAGGCTGTTAATCTGGTCACACATTAATGGCGGCCCCGTGATGTGGCAAGCTGAAACTGCTCTCACACAGCCGAAAATATTCTCTCATCGCAGTACATTTTTGGCTTCTATTTCAATGTACGTTTGTGGGGCAACTCCCTTGTACAAAGTACTTTCCTAGGCAAGGAGTACACAGAATACACAAGGAGTACATAAAACAGGTTTCCTGACTATAAAATCTATTTACTAATAGGTTAAAAGTATAAATCTATGGGTTTTATTAAGTTTGCTTTCCGAATGAGGCCATGCCTCCCCTGTTTGGAAACAGTGGAGCTCACCTCAGTGAGCGTTCTAGTCTTTTGGTTTTGTCAGGAAGCTCCCAGACAAATTCAGTGCTCAGCTGCAGTGACCTTAGAGCTTATTTACGGTATAATTAGCTTCCACTTTTACCTCCAAAGATTTAATCTGTTATTTTCATTTCCAAAGGCTGCGTGGTTATGTATCTTTTATTGTACACTGATTATCCATTTAAAATAACCAGACCTGTTTAAATTACTAATAAATGAGCATTAAAGCCACCATTTCAGCTGCAGAGTCCTTTTGATCCCTTGGTGACTTGAAAGCCATCATTTGACTTTTATCTCCTAAGGTTGTGAATATTCTATCTTGGTTCAGCAAAGCCCTTTTAATAAGAAAGGGACCACTTTCACTCCAGAGCAGGCCACACTGTGGTTAATTAAGCATCAGTAAAATAATTTTAAAATTGTAACTTGACTTTAAAATTGAAGAAGTAGCAGAGCACCTGGGTGGCTCAGTTGGTTAGGCGTCCGACACTGGATTTCAGTTCAGGTCATAATCTCAGGGTCGTGAGATCAAGCCCTGTGTTGGACTCCACACTGGTTGTGGGGCCTGCTTAAGATTTTCTCCCTCTCCCTCTCCTTCTGTCCACTCTTTCACTCTCTCAAAAAAAAAAAAAAAAAAAAAGGAAGAGGTAGCATAACACGGTAGTTACAAGCTCAGACTCCGGAGCCAGACCTCCAGGTTGAACACAGATGTATCTGTCACTTAACAGCAAGGGACTTGGTACCTCTGGGCCTCAGATGCCGCATGAGGAAGTCCCTGCAGCGTGAGGCTGTTTCCAGCATTGAACTTAGCTAACATTTGTAAAGTGCTTGCTATAGGTATTTATTAAGAAAAAACAAAAACGAAATGAAGATTCTTTTCTAGCAAACATCTTCAGATGAAGTAGACATTTATTTTATTTAAGACTGTGTGATAAAAGAAGATCAAAGTCTGAAAGCTTTGGTTTTGGTTTCTCATGTGACTGTACATCTGAAAGAAGATAACCTTTCTCTCTACCTTAACCAGTGGAAAACCACAGATTGTTTATGAGCGTTCATGCTAATTTAGTGTGGCTGTTGCAGGGCCAGACCAAAACACAAAGAAGTGAAGGCTGTCCTCTAAGTGTTGTGTAAGAAGGCAGGTGGGTGTGCTGAACACCTATCTCGTTTCCCCAGAAACGTTTGATCTACTTGGGGGTGTTTCGTAAACTACAGTCTACATAAAGAAGTCAAATATACTGCTTTCAATTCACGTGTACGGGTAGCCGCCCATAAAGGAAGGAAGGGTGACATGTATGTGCTAGAATTCGTGACATCTTAGGAAGCACAGGACAGCGGCGAAGGATCTCCCTGCCCCGTGGTCTGAAGTTGTCTCCACAGGATGAGGCTCGCTTTAGAAAAGCAATCCTCACTGTCCCCTGCCTATTAGAGAAGAATTATGATTTTAAAATCCACAACTCTGCTGTTCATTTGAATTATTTACATAAGCAAGGCTTCTCCTTCTTAAATTAAAATCATACTGAAATATGCTATTTTAGACTTTTGGGTATTCTCAGTTAATTTAAGCAGGCTTGAACAGAATGCAAATCTATAAAACACTGCATTGTTTTTAAAGCTAGGCCTATTCCCTTTTACTTTAGAAGGGTCCCCCCCCCACTTTAATACACTGGCTTATTTCCATTTTTATGATACTTAGTTTTTATATATCATGGTAATTATTGTTTTGATAAATTGAACATCACGCCCCCCCACCCGCACACACACTTCATTTTGTAGAGGGCATATTTGTTATCAAATACAAGGAAGACCTAGTTCTAGTTTGTAATGATTATGAATTTTTCATAGATTTGATTTAACCGCCTAATTCTGTTTGGAAGCTTCATGTGATTTTTTTTTCCTACCCTCTTTTCATTAAGTACCAAAAAGGATACATGAGAAAAAGTAGGTGTTTTGAACAAAACCAGAACACTTGATTTACAAAACCAAAGGCTTGATTTAAAGAGTGTGATATGATCTTTAACCTGGGTAGGTATTATTTAAGGTTTTCATCTGATCTTTTTTTTTTTTTTTTTAGTAGCAGGGAGATACATTATCTCAAAAATGACTACTGAATCTATTCAAACATTTGTTCTATAAGGAAATTGAAGAATCATCACTTACTGATCCTATTTGATGATTTCCCAAAAAGATAATGAAAGCAAACACCTAAGTAATAGTTTATTTTTGATAAAAATGTTCTCAAAGCCTAACAACCTACCCAGAAATGTTGAATAAATCAGTATGAGAAGTGAAATTTGTATTCTGTTGTATTTTCACTGATGTTTTCGTGTGCTTTTTAATTCAAAGATAGATTCAAGCTTTCCCCATTTTGTAGATGGCAAAGATGAATCACTTGTCCAAACAAAAGTCAGAATTCTTTTCACTTGGACTCAGCCTGTTTTATCATCCCTTGTCAGTCAGCTAAACAAGAAAACATGACTTAAAAAAGAAAGTAGCAGCCGGTGTTGCAAGCATTGGGCAGTGATGATGAGAAACGGAGATGCAAGGGGCAATCACATAGGATCCAAGGCAAGGGCGGTACACTGGGGAGAGGATAAGGTGGGAGAGAAAAGGAAACAATCATGAAATTACATTTCTTACCATCACTCTAAGCTGTATGGCAGGGGCTGTGTATTTAAGGATCTTTATAAGACAAAATTATTTCACAAAGCCAGTGACATTGTTTCTCTGTAAAGGCTTCACCCTCTATGTGGTAATCGCACTGATACACATGTGGCCAAAACATGGGCGTGCTGTTAAAACGATATGTGCCCTATGTAATTCCGAACTCGGATAACGAAGGGGAGGCCCTGTTTTTTAGCTTTTCTTTTTTTTAAGAAACTTGTTTTTTAATGTTAATTTTCACTTGTACATAAGGCTTTTCATTTGGAGGAAAGGAGGGATCACGTTGTGAAAGATGATCTTGTTAAAGTCATTCTGAAAGGAATTAATTTGATTGAAAATGGTGCTGAGGGAAGTTTCCAGACAATACCTTAGTCGCGTGGACAGTGCCTGGGCCTCTGCAGCTGTGTCCCCGACGTCCTGTGTTCCCTGCCCCCCGTGGCCTGAAGACCCAGGAGGACTCTCTGCGCGCGCGCACACACACACACACGCGCACACACACACACACACACTCACACACGAGAGCCTGGAGCCCGGTTTCCAGCCTGCGTGCACGCCGTGGTCGCCATGGTCGCCATGGTCGCCATGTTCTTGGTAGGGCACTGTGGTTGCTCACCAGCAGAGGACACAGCGTAGGGAAGGATTCCAGCCTGCCACATTCCTCTTACTATTATTAGTATTATTATTATTTTTTTAACCAAACATGTTGACTCTAAAATTGGGATAGGATTACTGCCACAGTTTGTGTTCCAAGTTTAGAAACTCTCATTTGCCAGGATCCCTGTTCTCTTTTAACCTGGGGCAACAGCCAGTGATAGACTCATTAGGAGGGAAGTAATTCGTCTGCCATGAGCCTGGCACTGCTGGTCTCCCCTTACCTCTTCTCAGGGGGAGGGAGACAGGAATGCCTTTGCAAAGAAGGTCTGGGATTCTCCGAGAGGGAAGAGAGTTCAGGGAGCCTGCATTGGTTGGTGGGGAGGCGATGGGGAAGCTGAGGGGAGGGAGGAGAATGAGGGACAATGAGAGCAGAATAGAAACATTACCTGAAATAGGCTTATAAAACTAATGGCCCCAAATCAACAATCCATTATCATGGGTTTACTTCTTAATAATGAGATGCTTCCTTCATTTATCAGCCTGGGCCTCATGTAACCTCAGGATTCATGCTCAACAGAGTCAGGTGCTGAAGGTGAAGTAGCTCAGTTAGGGGTGAGCAAGTAGGTCCTCAGGGGGCATTTCCCCTGTGTTTTCTAGGAAATGCAGGGGTACAAGGGGGTGAATAATTAGCATTAAATCCGTTTATTTTTATTTTTATTTTTTTTGTGCCTACTAGCTTTCTGGCAAGCTGCAGAATTTGAAAGTCATCATTTATTTAGAATATATCTTCGTATTTTTTAAAATTAGGAATAAAATTTTTATGACGGAGTATTTTAAGCTATTAACTTTCACCTTCATACAACATTTTTATTTGCTGTATAATTATGTTTATGTATACTCCAAGTAATAGATTACTATCACTTTGAATTTTAGAACATTCAAAAAAAACATCATTCAACTTCACCATTATAAACCCTGACTTCAGCTAAGAACATCAGTGGGCTCTAGTTTCCTGATCTATAGAGTGAGGATATTCGGTGAAGAAATAAGGGAAAGCACCTCAGCACTGGAATGGAAGTAGTGGTAGGGATGATATCTGTGCTTATAATCGTGGTGGTGAGCAGAAGTAAGGAGTAGAATGAGATTGTCCTCATCTGATTGTTTCAGCTTTATCATGAATCCTTCCTACCTCCCTCCCTACCCCGCCACCACCATTATTCAAAACAGTAAATCTGAGACCTTCAAGTTTTATATCACCTGCCAGTCCTCGTGATCCCAAAGAATATATCAACAGTAACACACCAGTGGGCTTGGTAAAATCCACTATTATAGCTCCAGGCGTTTTTAGAACCCCTCAGCTGATCTGAAATAACTGTTAAGGAAACTGGATTAACATTTTTGAATTTAAAAACTTCTAGCCAAGTTACTTTTTTGCCTAGGTGTGAATGATCCATGGGGCTACCGATTTGCCTTATTAATTTGTACTCATCTTGTACATCCCCTAAAAAAAAGGGGGAACAAGTACATCTTCTGAAGAACGTTTTGTGGTTTTGTCTTCTTATGACCTGCTATGTGAGAAACTCCCCCATCTGACTTTCCTTTTCCCCACATCTCCCATCTCTGACTGGTGAAAGTCCAGGGCATCTTCATCTTTTTTTTTTTTAAGAGTTTATTTTTAAGTAATCTCTACACCCAATGTGGAGCTTGAACTCACAGGCCCGAGATCCAGGGTCGCATATTCTACGGACAGAGCCAGCCAGGCGCCCAGTGCATCTTCATCTTGCTGAAATCAGTCCTTAAAGACAATTTTCTTGGTGTGCATTTTGACATTAGCAGTTCTATATATGTTGTTACCAAAGCAGGGAACTCTCGGTGACTGTTTTGAGAAAATATTTTAATTATGTTCCATCTTTCTCTATGGAGGGAATGATGGCAAAAATTACTTTTCCATTTCCCATCTTTTTCTGCTTTACTGTGTTGTGTGTACTTATTATAGTACCTCCTTTTTTTTTTTTAAGAGTTTTTTTGTGTGTGCGCTTTGTTCTAGACACAAAATATGTAGCAAAGAGAGGGTGTAGCCTGGTGTACTTGAGAAAACACTGGGTTTGGAAGGTGGCTCGTAGGAGCTGTAGCTCACAAAGTAGCCTTGAGCACGTTACTTAATTTCTCTGTGTTTCTTCATTTATGAGTTGGAAACAACAAAAGTATAGGTGAAGATGAAAAATAAGGGACTGTTGTCGACATCCCTCCCCAGAGCGGTACCCTTGTTATAGTGAGCAAATCTACATAGACACATCAGTTGGGGGGGCTGTGCATGTCGGGGCAGGGAGATGCTGGGAAATCTCCTGTACCCTCCTCTCAGTTTTGCTCTAAAAAAAATGAAGTCTTTAATAAAAACAAATGAGGAACTATGTGAAATGAGATTATTACAGCTGTTATTTGTTATGAAGGCAGTAACTAAGAAATGCATTTCTTCCATGGCCCTTCAAATACATTACAGAATTAAATCCCTTGAGAATAACCTCACAGATGATCTGATTGCAGTTTAGCAGTGTTAAAAACCAGTATCAGCACATGACCATATAACTGCAAAAATATAACTATATACTCCTTAAGAGAGCTGGCTCTTTCATTCATTCATTCAACAAATATTTAATGAGAACCTGCTATGAACCAGGCATGGATATGGCCACAAATAAAAGAAACAAAATCTCCAGTCTCATAACATTTAGAATCTTGTGTGCTTTCACCAAGGTCATTTATTTCCCTTAAAATTTTTTAACTGATCAACTGCTCAAGGCAAGGAGGATATTTTGCCCTGCTGTAATGCCATATGTATGTACTGTTCTTAAACTTCACACTGTTCTGTGTGCTGTTTTGTAGCAGAGAATTGTTTATTATTATGATTCTGATATGTTAATGAAGAGGTACTCATTTGCAAATAACTGTTTAATCTGTAATTAAAATCTGGCAGCTCTCTTAAAAATAAAGACAGTTAAAATGCATAGTCACTGGCCTGCTATACTGAATATGCAATTGCAAAACATTAAGAAAAGCATATCCTATTTATCACTTTTAATGAATCTTTCACCCCGGTCCCACTGTAAGCCCTTGATGGTATTCCTGTCATCCCATCCATATGCTTCGGAGAGCATTAACTATTCTCAGGTCTGTGCATGCCTAAGTATAAAATCAAAATCTCTAGGTTTTTTTGGATCACATATAAGCAAGCCATAAAAAAAAAAAAAAAAACACCCAACACATTATCATTACCATATCCTCATTAAGATGATGGGCCTCTGACCATATCCTAATGTTTGCTTAGCAATCTGAAATTCATGTATGCAAAAGGAATTTTTCTTATCCTTTTGAAAGAAGAATGATAAATATTTATACAGCCTTAACTCTTTCAGGCAGGCATAGGATCATGTTTTAGAAATGACAAGAAGCTGCTTGGGATCTTTTCTAGCATAATTCATCTTTCCAATAGCTCCTGAGAAATGAATTGTAGATTTATCAATATTGGACAGTTTTCTTCCTCTCTTCCCATTAAATATGCTTTGTCTTCCTTCTCTGAAATCCTTTTGAGTCCTGGCTTTGAAAAGGGTTATCTCTGCTTTTCAGGCAAGATTGCTCCCGAGGGACGCAGGAGGCCCATCAGGACTGCTGACCTATGGTGCTCAAGGCTGGGATCCTGGTGGTCCTGCAGCCTCTGCCTCGTTAGCAGGCTTAGCAGCGGTCTCGACTCTCAATAGTCATATATCCGAAGTGTTGCTTTCTAAAAGTTATTCCTGTTCTGAAGCAGTAATTGGACAGAGCCGCAAGACACTTCTCTACTGGAAATTAAAATTGTCTCCCAACTGCTTGAATCAACATCTCTAGTAGGAATGGTGAACTGAGGAACGTGTCTCAGCTCACAGAGCTATCTTCTTACAGTAAATGGAAGATGCAGGAAATTTTCTAATTTACTCCTGGCTGTAGCAGGAATGCTATCAGCTGTATTACCAAGAGTAATCATACTTCTCCAGCGTATACACTGACTTCCAGAAGCTGGGTTATTAATCTGAAAACTCAAGGCTCAAGCCAGGTAATAGTCTTAATTATTTCTTTCACGTAGGTGATCTGCATCCCCAAATTGTTAACTCCTATTCATTCTTCATTCACCCTTGCACTTTGGCAAATATAAAGTCCAGACTGTGTATCAGCTCTGGAAGAGAAAGGAAGGAGCAGGGGTGCTGAGACAGTCTGTGCTCTCAGGCTAGGGCCGGCCGCTGGTCCCTGCGGTGGGTGCTCCTGCCCTCTCCGCTGCCTGGCCACCACCACCGCCCCTGCCAAAAGCTTCTTCTGTCCAGGGCCGGGGGGGCGGGGGGCGCAGCGATGTTACTAACATAGCTGCGGGGCCCCCC
>NW_022589734.1:20672663-20677214 GCF_004348235.1 Phoca vitulina
GGGGGGGGGGGGGGGGGGGGAGGGGGGTGCTCCACGTCACTGCAGGACTCCTCGGGTCCTGCCTTCTCCGTGGAACTCCTAATTTAGAAACACAGGATATGTGAGCCAGAAAGGGCCGTACAGATCACTGATTTCAAATCCCCCTGCTTTGTTTTTAGATGGGGAAACTGAGGCCCCCAAGGGAAATGACTTGCTCAAACAGCTAGTTAGTGGCCTAGGTAAAACACAAGGCATCCTGACTCCCTGATTAGTACTCCTCAAGCTCTTTTCCTATTGGCTAGAGTCTGTTGTAAAGGGGAAGATTGTACCAAGGTACCCAGAAACCTTTAGTGAGATGCATGGCCCTAGACTGGGACTATGGTTGCAAGGAGAAATGTGGTCACTGGGGATTAAAATACACAATGATTGTGCTTTAAAAGATAAGGCAGTATAGAATTCATAATAATGCATTACATTTGCGTGCCCTCTTAGGCAACACTTTAAGATGGAAATAGACAAGGGACACCTGGGTGGCTCAGTCCGTTAAGCGGCTGCCTTCGGCCCGGGTCATGATCCCAGGGTCCTGGGATCGAGTCCCACATCGGGCTCCTTGCTCAGCAGGGAGCCTGCTTCTCCCTCTGTCTCCCTCTGCTTGTGCTCTCTCTGTCAAATAAATAAAATCTTTAAAAAAAAAAAAAAAAAAAAAAGATGGAAATAGACAAGAAGTGGAAAATAAAATACAATGTGATCTGTGAAACAAGAAATGTAGCGGGAGAGAGGATGTTTAAAAATCCACTCTACCTGTAGGACAGACGATGGAAATCAGCTCGTGAATGCTGAGTAGTTCGCCACACAGAGAAAAAGGCCTTTTAGGATTTAAGTGGTATCCCGAGGTTTATTTTAACTGTAGGCTGCCACGTGCAGAATGTGTAGCATTAAGATGTCTTATCCCAGGTCAGCAGCAGCACCGCTGTTAACGGCTGGACTATTCAAGGTCTCTCAGTTCCTGCAATACAGGAACTCTGCATCAGTTTGGAAGATCCGAACAGACCAAATAGGTTCAGTGGGCTTTTCTCAGCTACTCGGCGAGTTGGCCTGGTTTCTGCTGCGCAGTCTTGGTAGCGACCGTCTACGTATGTGATGAACAGCGCTTTGTAGAGCCTCGCACAGACCTGGCGAGGCTCCGGTTTCAGGAGACTCTAATACTGTGTTTGGCAGGAGAGGCCATTAAAAAAGAAATCAAAGCAGCCCTCAGAACTAGATTCCTCTTTGAAAGGTGTTCCTGCTCAAAAAATAAAGCTCAGAATTGGAAATTGTCTGGATTAAGTAACTGTGTCCTTTTCTCTCTGCTCCCCACTCAGACCTTCCCCCACAGTAGCTTGACGGGAAAGAGTGCATAGGATGACTTGAAGCTTTTATCTTTCTTGGTGGAAGGATATTTTTTTGTTCTTGGTTTACGTAGACTCTTTTATTTGCGGTTTAAATTTTATATAAAAACTACCCACCTGCTATACAAAAGCTACCATGTTCATCTGTAACCTCAATTTTTTTCGGGTTGGGTTTTACACATATTTTCTCAGTTGTCTTATCATCGAGAGGAAATAGGGGCAGGGAAGAGTTTTGAACCCTTTAAATTCCCCGACGCGTGCATGCAGGCGTGGGCGCACGCGCATGCTCACAGCTAACTACCAGTTGCAATAAAATTGGGTAGAATTTCAGTTTAGCGTCATTAACTGTGAGACAGCGAAGTAATATTAAAGGGGGAAAACAGACTAGGTGAAGAGAAACAAATAGATCAATTTTCTTTAAATAAAGACATTTTAGGGGGAACTAGTATCCATTTTTTTTAGGTTATCATTGCCATTCCTCAATATTATGTACCTATAAACTGCATAGCAGGGCTTGTGTGTGCTTGAAGAAGCTACATTTTCATGGCAGGGGAGGAAATCAGAATAAATCACTGAGGTGCAGGTGCACAGTAATACACGTAGGCTCTTTCCCCTGCAGCCTCAATTCCTGGCCAATAAAGCAGAAGCGCTGGGGCTGAGCTCTCCCGGAGCTAAGCCAAGAAGGGGGGGGAGGGGGGCAGGAGAGAAGAATTGTTATTCATTCTTCTTTAATGAGATGTATTGCCCACTGCTGAAAGATTGTGGCAGCGTCTTTTGTTATGCTAATTAGACACCATTAGAGCTTGGCTGTCTTTGATTTCTGCTTAATCCTTTCTGCTTGCCTCAGCCTCAGTCCTGGCTGGCAAATGGTTGAAAGATGGTGGGGGGTAGTGCATGAGTTATTTATTGCTCACATCTATGCTGAGTTCTTTGGTAACAGGGTTGGTAAGGAAAAGATGTCTCTTACCAAAGGTGGTATGTATGTGGGACATTCATTTTTGGCTTTCTTACAAATGAATTTGAGAATAGGTCAATCTCTGCCTTTTTAGTCCAAACACCATTGTTTGTGTGTTTGTTTGATTTGGCTGCTTTTGCAGCCACACAAAATGGGAAAGGACAGAGTGGACAGTTTAGACGGCCTCCCCTTGGTTGCCTGGATTTCCCTAAAAGCAACAACAAGCAAGTTGATCATGCCTTAGCTTTTGGGGAGACTGTGATCAACCAGAAAAAATGGAAGCAAAAATAATGCAAAGGTCAAAAAGAGGAATTTACCACTTCAGAACTCCCACCTTTATAATTTATAGATATGTGTGCGTTCTTTCCTGACATTGAATTGTTGTATTTATATGATTACCGAAATTATGAGTGTTTGTGGTGAGTTAAAAAAAAATTTTTTTTTTGAAAAATGACCAGAATGGGCCTTTCTGAAATAGTAAAACAGAGGATTTCACACAAGGTAATACTGGTCTAGAGCAGCCTTGTCCAAGAAAAATGTCCTATGAACCACAGATATTATTTTAAATTTTCTGGTAGCAACACTAAAAAAGAAAAAAAAAACAGATGAAGTTAATTTTAATAATATCTTTAACTCAGTATGTCAAAAATATTTCAGCATATAATCAATATAAAATTCATGAAAATAGTTTACATTCTTTCATTCATGTTAAATTTTTGAGATCTTGTGGTTGTGTTGTACTGCTATGTATTTTATAGCACCTCTCACTTGGGATTTGCCACATTTAAGGGCTCAGCAGCCTTGGGCTAGTAGCCACTGTACTGGATAGTGCGGGCTTAGTGTGATTCTGTGATTCACTTGCCTAAAAACAATTGTCAGGATGAAATCCATTTTTTATGTTATGGGTAAATATTATGAGCTGTATGACTTTGGCCATGACACTTAGTCTCTAACGAGCCGTAGTTTTCTCATCTGTAAAATGATGTATTTGTACTGAATGATCTGTTAATTCTTCCAGCCATGCCAGCTCTGAAATTCGTGATTCCAAGAATTCACATCTAGAGTCTGGGTATGCTAGAACTTACCCATCCTTTCCTCTTATTTAGTATTTGAAAAAAAGCCTTCTTTCACCACAGAGAAAATTGGAAGGTGTCCTGCGTACCATACCCATACCTTTATTCCTCCAAATGTCTGGACCTTTCTTTGAATTCTTTGGAGGTTTATACTGTTTTAATGAAGTGTTTGGTAGTGTTTAGGCTCTCAGCAATCTTCACAAGGTACTTTTGGAATGAGGTTTTTGAGCAAAGATGTGAGGGAGATTGGCAAGTAATTACTGCGCATTAGTAGAATTACATAAACACCAAATCTCTAAAACCCAGTGGTCTTTCTTCTTTCTTTCTTTCTTTCTCTTTGTAATCTAGCTGATTTACTGTGTCATCAGTGAAACACAAATCCTAAAGATATTTTCCAGGAAGGTTATCTGTTCGACCATCCTGAGCTGTAAGTGTGGTCACTTTCTGTGCCTTTAAGAGAAGCCCATCAAAGAAGAGTGGCCCAGACGTGCTAAGTCATGATTGGTAGAGACCAATGTGAAAAGATCGGAAAGGTGGAAGTGCGTGGAGATTATCATTCAATATTAGAATCAAACTTTTAATAAAAAAGGGTTCCACACAGGTATCTTGTAGTGGTCCCCTTTAGTCATCCCATTAATAAGATCTCATGGATACATTATTATTGGCAACATCTGGCTTTAGGAGTTGAGATAGTTTTAAATGTTGAGCACCTTCCTACACTGCCTGGGCATTGTCGAGCTTACCTGATGTGGGAAAAATAGATCTCACATACTTTGTGCCAGTTCTATGATAAGAAAGGACAATTCGTTTTGGTTTGTTAAGAGAGTAGATCTCATGTTCTGTGCTCTTAACACAGTTAAAAAAAAAAAAATTCCACAAAAGCATTGTAGGTACCACCTTAGAATGTTCTAGAATACTGAAAATGTACAGGCAGGTGGTTAAAACTTGACTGTTTTTTGAACTGGCAGTTCAGTAAGCACCCAGATATACATTTCTAATGCTGAAAAGGGATCAGGTTAGCATTTGTGATGTAACTGCTGTTGAGAATTATTTTAACCAGATCAATAAAGTACAGTTACTGTACTATTACTGTTGGCTCTCAACCAGCAGATGAAAATAGCCCTGTTATTAAGAATGGGATTTTAGGGGCGCCTGG